>NW_020271162.1:2310049-2404378 GCF_002803265.2 Melanaphis sacchari | reverse complement strand
TTGCATGTGTGCGCAAGCGGCAGCTCCACGCAAACCCGACGCGCTTGTTGTCTGGTGATTTGTTGAAGGTAGAGTGGATCGGTATGTTGGGTATCAACAGGGCGCTGTGAATAAAGGCACCCAACCAAAATACAAAGGACAATGGATCTGACGATTAACAAAATATACAAATTCTATTGCATCGTGTATACCAACAAGTACTATAAAACTAAGGCTCGAGATGATAAAACAATACGCGACCAAAATGACGATCGAGATCAGTCATCGAAGAATAAATATATTTACAATACGTCGGAGACGAAATAAAAGGAATAATATATAATAATAATAATAATGTCGAAGGACGAGTTACAAACAAAACAAATGATAACAATAGTAATACCGTGTGTACGACCTGGTAAACGATGGGTCGATGATAACACGACGATGCCGCTGGGCTTCTGCAGCAGCTGGTCGGCGACGATGAGACTCGGCGGTGATGAGTCACTGCACTACCGTTGAATTCGACGAACGTCGAATACACCACGTACGCATTCGTGCCAACAAGGACGGCGACGGAACACGTGGGCGCGTGAACGAGGCTCGGCTTCGCACGGTAAAGATGCGACGGACGGTGACAGCAATAAAACTTTAACTCTGACACGGGCGGCCGAC
Source organism: Melanaphis sacchari (assembly GCF_002803265.2). Classification (NCBI taxonomy): domain Eukaryota; kingdom Metazoa; phylum Arthropoda; class Insecta; order Hemiptera; family Aphididae; genus Melanaphis; species Melanaphis sacchari. The sequence goes on along the minus strand of NW_020271162.1, from coordinate 2,403,724 downwards.
CTGAATCGCAGGAACAATCTCCGGTCCCGAGGGCGATGAGTCGGTGAACACGAGGTTACGGTAAAAGGTCAACACGTTGACCAACGACAGCACGGTGATATGCGAGAGCTAACGGGCCAAACACACGTTACGTACATGAACGCGGGCGCAGCACTCGGATATATAACAACATTCACAAACTTTAAAATGGCGAACAAGAAACCGGTGACAGGGCACCAGACCGGAGCGGAGACATTTTTGAGGACAAGACGGGGACGACGCGAAAACACATGCGGAGAGAACGGTTGCGACGACACGCCTACCGGATACAAAGGCACTAAGAGTGACCGCAGCATACCCGCGCAAACGCTCACCGGTGATCTGTACCCAACATTTTCTCGGGTTGGAAGACCGGGCGTTCTTCAAGAACCATCTGGAATGCGCACGCTTGAGTTCAGATCGCATTATTACAAAACATGAACGGAGCAGAGTACGCATTACAAGGCAGCATAATTAGCCAAACAAATGATGACTAATGCAAAAATAAAAATACAAAATATAATAATGCATTGATGTACATTTGAGCATCATACAAATTTAAAAGGATGGAGATGAACGAGATGCCGGCGTTGTCTACTTATCTGCTGGTGTTTAACAATCTTTGCACGCTGTTTAACTTCTCCTCCATCTTGTGATGATGGTAACTTAGCGCGGAACGATTTGTCTGGACCTGGACTGAAAGCTGTATCACGTCCCCGCCACACGGAGAGGCTGATTTGAGTTATCACAATGACACGATCACCTACCTAAGGTTATCCTGGATGTCCCATTTTGACGCCCCTGTAGTGGTATTCAAGTACTCGCACGTAAATCGCTTCCAGAACACTGATGCATTTGTCGAAGAAGCTGCCACAACGTTCGGTCGATTCATCGATTCTACGGACTGAGGTTACTGGTATTCAGCGCGATTGGTTGTCCGATAGAAATGTCGGGCCGGGCGTGATGGATCGTGTGGGTCAATCGACGCTGGAGTAGGGGCGTTACAGAATTCCTCGTCTGAAATCAAACAATGTCTCGAGTTTTCGTAGGTTCCGCTGAGTGCAATCACTCACTTCGGGAATTTTGCCGCTTTTGATACCCGTCCCTCAGAGGCACCAAAAATGCAGTGCAGGTGGGTTAAACGTCACAAGCGACATGAAAACCTTGGCACCTGGAGCTTGGACTGGTTTATCTAACATCTGTTTATCGATCTAGACGCACCAACATGTTTGTGCCAGCTAATCCTGATATATGTGCTGGACACCGCGGCGGGCGACAATCGATCTCGAGTGGCGAGAACGCGTCGGCTGTCAGTTCCGGGAAACATTTCAACATGATGGCTGTGCACGCCGCAAACAAATAGCACAATGGTATGCTTGTGGTTTCTGATTTCGCCTCTACACTCCCTTGATGGGGATACGGTCCTCCGTCAATCCGCATGCCCACTGAAAACGCACGAACTGAGATGACGACGAAACTTCGGCAGGATACCCATCGGGTGTTGGGTATGCTTTGTGCGCGTGCCGTGACGCAATCGCAAAATTATGACGAACGATGCCTCCCGGCATGAGCACAACCAAAATTCTTGACGTAGCAGTCGCGATGATGCAGGTTTCATCCTGCGACAGTCTTCGATGAAATGCGGTGATCGCAGTGAATGACATGAAATTCCTTCCGGAAGTAGATACGGGGTTTCGCATCATCACTACATTGAACGCCTGCAGCCGCCGCCTACCTGATTAAACCATGATCCAGAAGGGCTGCTGTTGATGGCTAGTAGGAGGTTACGATGTGGCTGTTTGTCCAGTTGTTGTTCGGCTGAGCCTGAAAATGAACCGCTGAGTGACCGGAGGCAGTCGCATAGCACGCACTGCAGTCATCGGCGTGGAGACAGTCCGGCGTCGGTAGGGCGCTTGAGAACCTCGATCTATGAAGCGCAAAGATACCAGCTCGTTGAAGACGAACCACGATGAAAATCTAGGTAAAGTTTATCAGGTTGAGCGCTTAGAACCAACACGCACGCGGACGAGTTTTCACTGTGGTAATGTTGGCGAGCGTTACCGATGGGCCCTGGCCAACTCTTCCGGAAAATTATGACGTGGACCTTTCACTATGCAAGCCATGTTAGAGGTCGTCAGAACGCAATCTACGGATGAAGGGTCAGCAGGGTTATCAACAGTAGGACACACGGACCAGAATTCGCGCACTGGGGTAGGGAACGGTCTTGCTTACTCGGTTGCGTACTGAAATCTTTAAAACTTGGTTGTAGTGGCATGACAGCACTAGGATTTGAATCTTCCAGGCACGCTCTTGACACTCGGAACAATGGACGTGATCTTCAGGTGAGCCGGTGTACACAATTGACCAATCAAGAGGGGGCATAACTCAACCTAGGTACATGGTGAGATTCGTCCTTCACGGCCTTTCAAGGGCAGACCTGGCTGTGTACATGTCCAGGAGATGACACCAGCACCGAATCAGCGCGATACCAAGCATACCCCGCGGCCAAACGCTCGTACCGGTGATCTGTACCCAACAGTTAGCTTCATTCTCAGCGCCATTGTTGTTTGTCAGCACTTCAGATCACCTATCGTCTTGACGTTTATGTACTTCACTTATATCTATAGCGTAACTAGGAAGGTTGTTTATTCCACAAATACTATGTATAAAATATTGTATAAAAAGTGATAGAGAATTATTTATTTAATGACTATGAACGATTATTCTGCAAGGTTGTTTCTAAAATTAGTTAGATGCTTAAATTTGTAGTTGTATCATTTAAAAAGTGTCTTCAGGGGATAGAAACTTATTTTTTTTTTTTAAACAAAAAGCAACCTTTTTTACTGTAAATTATTAAGTTGATTTTTTATTTATAACTCTAAATAGTTTAAAATATATTCTTTGCGTATATATAGAAATTACAATAAACAAGATTTGATTAAATATATTATTAAAAATAAGAGATGCCACGAATGCTTTGTGAATCATGCTGAATAAATATCACACACCTATATAAATATAGGTTTATGTCAATTTACATCTATTGTAACACATTTACAAATATCAAACTTTGTAGAAGGGTGCATGGAAAAAATCTACACTAATTAATAATAAGAAAATATCAAGGGTACAGCTCCATCCCATAAAAAAAAAATGTATTTCAATTTTTTCACTGCTTTACATTGACATATCTGTATATATTTTTGTTCGAAATTTAAGCATCTGAAGGAGTTAAGAAGATTTTTTAGATTAACGGTTTTAGTCGTGATAAATACACACGTAGCGGTAACAAATTATATACATAAATGTATGGTAATATATATAGTTAGAATATATACGTTAGACATAATATAATATGTATACTACAACAAGTACGATATAATACAATAACATTTGGGTGAAACGGGCTTGGTAATAATATTTTATTATATAAAACAGAAATTCATCTGTGACGGGAATGTTTTATGATTTCGACTCCCATTGCAGAAGAATTGGCATTCGTTTTATATTGAATAAAACTGAAATCTGTCTAAAATTAAATTTTCTTTGTCGCTTTCTGTTTATTTTTAGACAAACTTTACTACATAAAGTATCCTACAAAGATTCTCTAATATAATATTAAACTTATAAAACAATAAGGCATAAACTCTAAGTACAATTTATTGTTGTGTGGTCCACTAAATACACCGTATAAATGTTTGTGTCATATTAAGATTGTTGTACTTCAATCATGATATTTAACTATTCAATATTTTTTGTTAAAATAATCTATTTTTCGTTGTTTTATGTGTATAAGTAAAAAAATACCTAACAGTTATTCCTGGTTAATTGTAAAATAAATGTAAGTAGCAAGCGTCTTCATTGGATAATATTTTAAATTTATGTTTAAGCAACTACATCAACAATTATAATTCGATAGTAATTTTTTTTTCATTATTATTATTTATACATAAATATCTTAGTAAAAAAAAAAAAAAAATAAAGATAAAAAAAAAATTAAATAAATGCACAAAAAATTAAAAAAGATTTTCAAGAATATTTATATTTTTCAAACTTGTTAATTAATTTATCATTTAAAATTAAATGTAAATTTTTCTACCAGAAAATATTTATTTAACTTATATACTAACTTATCCATAAAAAGTTTGGTATGTAATCAACTTTTGTAGTTACGTTCACTAATCATTCACAGGTCTTATTATCATCAACTATCACACGTTTAATATAACCTAACTATATATTATAACCTAACCACGTGATACGGTATACACGGTTAAAATTTTAGGTAATATAATTTTCTAGGAACAATAAAAAATACTGTCTCATTGTGTTCAATTATAATAGCTGAGATAACGAAAAACAACTAAAAGCTGCCATAACGATTTACTTAACGACTTAAGTAATTATTATCAACAAAATACTAAACACACTGAACTCCTAACCACAACTTAAACGTGACAGTCACAAAAAAATTAATTTTTTTTCTTCATTAAGTACATAAGAAATAAATTATTATTTATATTATTTTACACACACACAGCAATGTGTGTATCACATTGATACTTGCAATTTTTTAATCTGCGATGCAAAGACAAAAGTCAATTAATACACATAGCTCTTTAAATGGCATTGATGACTTATCATAATTCAATGCGATTTATATTAATAATATAACATACATAATCGCCAGAAAAACGCACTAATCAATAACCGATATTGGGGAGGCACAGCTGTATTATGAGAAATAAAAACAACTGCTACTCATGAACTGAGAACTTAACAAATTGAGATTAATATAACCACCATAGTAAATGTGCTTTCAAATTATAAAACATTATTAATTACCTCCTACTACGGACAAAATATCTGAAATGCAAATGTATTGCATGAGATTGTATAATTATTAAATATTTAATTTACATTATCTGATTGTCAACACAATTTCCAATTGTTTCGAGATAAATTCATATATTTAATGTTATAATTCTATTTACTATTAAATATCTATGATTTAATAAAATAATTTATTAATGTGTGCAATTTTTAAAAATAATAAAAAATGTATAATTTATTAAAAAAACCAATATAATTTCATTAAAAATCTATATTATACAAACATTTTCAATTTAAACACTAATTAAATTATACTCGTATATTATAACAATATAGTGCATGACAGCTAAACGATATAAACAAAACAAATTATTACTTTTCAATAGATACGCAAATTGTTTATAAAATAACTTATACACTACTACAATCATGAAACATTTAACTACTCATTCTATACAATAATATCATATATTTTACTTTATTTATTTTTATTTTTTTTTTTGTGTAAGCATGTGGTGTAGAGAAAATAATTATAATAAAAATATGTTGACCCTTTCACCCCATCAAATAATTCAAAACACTTGCGTATTGTTTGTATTAAAAGCACTTTGAATTAATTTTAGAAAATATTTCTGGATGAGAAAGGGTTATGACCCATTTACCCCTCCCTTTATCTCTAGCACATACCACTTGTTATGTTATATACACCCGCAGGTATAATATAATATTATTTTAGTTGTAAGTTATACCAACTTACACCATGCAGCCAGTAATAAAAAATTAGACAAACTATACTGTATACGATGTTTTATTATGTAACTTAATTATTCGGACAATGTAAATAATAATTAAGTATTAAAATTAAAAAATTAACTTATATGATATTTTTATCTTAATTAAGTATAGCGAAAAAAAATTAAAAAACAAACATTGCGCCATTTCAATAAAATGTGGTCGTAACAAGTTTTGAAATTGGAACGCTTTCAAAGAAATCGTGAGTCTTTTATTTATTTATTTTTCACACATCCACATTTATAACTTTTTAAAATTTCACTATGTATTATCTTAAACTGTATAAACACATACATTTTAAATTTTATTTTTAGTGGAAATCTATGAGAATAGAGTATGAAAAAATTTCAATAAAATTATATATTGTTAAAATTTTTCCATTGCAAAAGTTTCAACACTTTTTTTTTGTAATAATAATAAAACATTAAATAAAAACAATCGATATACAAATCATCCTATACATAATGTACATCATTTTAATTCTGCGCTGTGTAATAAATCTGCAAAGGAGGTATAGGAAATAGGTAGGTATGTTATATATATATATTAAATTCTTATGTGTGTTTGTGCACCATTACGGCGTTTTGCGTTTTTCTATCTCGTAATAATGTATACGCCATTTAACTTTGTTTACTTTTGGCGTGTGGTTTTACGGTGTGCTTATAATTTTACCAAAAATGACAAAGCCTATAATAGATCAATATCACTGTACATATACTATATAAATATATTTATATGATATAGTATGTATGTATCGATTGGTTTTAGGTAATAAATTATGTATAAAAACAAACCATATTATTATCACACTGATGTCTAATTCGACGTATCTCAAACTAAAGCTATCATAACGATTCAATTTTTTTTTTTTTTTTTTTATAATTGAATATGAAGTTATAATTTATCTGATTTTAATCAATAATTAATTATTCATACGATATTTAGTTTGTTTATTAATATAGATATATCTCACATAATAATATATTATAGTAACATAATCGTGCATAATTCTTTCGCCCTTATTTTTATGTAAAACGTCAGTCTCTCTCTGAAACCACTCTGACTTAGATCATGATTTTACTCATGTTTATCAAAATATTTATATTCAAACCACAAAAATTAAATACATTTTATTAGATCTAACGAATCGTTTCAAAGTATATTTTTAAGCTAAAGTTAGAGGTAGATTTCTCAATAAGCAGAATAGGTAGCCTAAGGTGACAAATTTTATGGATCGGAAAATTCTATAGTGCTTTATGAAATTCTTTCGTTTAAACAAATAAATAAAAAAAAAATAATAGGAAATTTCTTATTTTACATTTACGAAAAATAATTGTATAATAATTGATAATGTATATATCTATTTTGATTCATTATTATTTAATAAGTCATAATAAATTCGTAAAAATAATCCACAAGTCTTATTTTTATTATATAAAAAACAATTTTAGATGAATATAAGTATAAAAATAGAATATATGAGCTGCTAAATCAAGATACTGGATGTCAGCCGTGTTGAGTATATTATTCAAAAATGAATTCATATTTAAATTTAATTCGACAAACCCGGTAGTATTGCTGTTATCAAAAACTGCCTTGTGTGAAATCAGATAATTTTAACATTTGAGTTAAGTTTTTTCGTTTCATATTATGAATATAAAGACATTATAAAATTAATCGTTAATCAAAAAGCAATAAATTAATTTCTAAAATTAAAATAAATAAGTCAAGAATTGTTATGTAAAAATATTTATTATAATAGAATTATAATACAACTATTATAAAAAAATGTACTATACAAAAATAACTTAATTTTCCAAAAAAATAGTTTTTATTTTATTTTATTAATGATGATTCACGAAAATTATCATTGTAGATTTTCATTAAAATTATATGAACACTCATTGACATTTTTCCTAAGTAAGCTAATAAATTAAAAATAAGAACAATTTTATGAATATTCAAATAGATTTAAATTCTATAAATTTAATATTTAGAATATTTGGAGGGAGTGTTATAACTTGTTTACGTATTTTAGGGGTGGCAAATATTTAGTGCCTATGGTCATTAAAAGTTGAATCCGCTTCTGCTTACAGTATATCTGAATTTCACCAAGTTATTTAGAAATATATTGGACATTCCCCGAAAAATCACCCACTGCACATTTTAGTAATACATGATCAAAATATTGTGTGGCTTATTGTTTCTCGTTGATCACAGCAGTCGCCGAGATCACAGAATAATTAAATATAGAAAATAAAAAAAATATTTTATGGGTTAGCGGTACATCGTTGTTATAATATTGTCACAACGATATTATAAAGTCACCAAAACAGTGTTCGTTTCTATAGGTTTCTTATGACTTCGGAAGAAAAAATATATCGTCAATTGAATAAATAACTTAAAATATATTATGTACATGGCAATAAATTCATATAGCGTATTCAATACATATCCACTAAATCCGAAGATTATTGCGCGGACGTGCGTTTTCGTTATTATTATCGTAACGCACGTGCGGCAGACTGTCGAAGAAAACTTTTTACTCGGCAGTACAACTGTATTTGAATGCGCGCGCAACCCCGATGACTGCAGTTTAAATATGTATATATCTGTGTATGTGTGTGTCTAAATTTTTAGAGCAAGCCAATACACCAATCGCAGCGTTACTTGCACACATATATATATATATATAAACATATACAGTGTTAGACATAAAGTGTATTTCTCTATTGCTCCTCTCCTACATACATACATGCACGTGTGTGCGCGTGTGTGTGATAATAATTTAAAAGCTAAACGAATAGAGTAAATCGTGGCATAGTGTTGAGGGTGGGGGGTAAACTGTAAAGCGTCAAAAGTTTCTTTATTTTTTTCTCCTCTCTCGTTCTCGACGATTTACGTTCTCAATTTACGGCTCCACTGCGCCGTATATACCTTTTTTCAAACGTTCGATTCCGGTTTTTTTCCACCAACATATATCTCTATATGAAGCGACAGATGCCAATTGTACTCTATCTTAATACAGTTACATTATATAGATAACTATATTACGCGCGTATAGTTACAAAGCACAGCGGGACTTTGTCAACTTACATCGCACTCGTTATAATATAATAAACATATTACTAGTTTTATGTAGACGTAGTTAGACATACGTAGTATCCGTTTCCGTAATACGTGTCTGCTTTAATTTCATCGGTTCATTTCCACCGACTACTCTTATTTAATAAATTATATTACTAAAGGTAGGTATTATAATGATGTACAGGATAAACAGGCAACGTCAAACGCGTTTAACAAAAGTAAAAACAGTAAAATACGCACTTATTTAAATAATATTATATTATATGTTTACACCGCATCAATTTCAAATATTTCTGAACTATAATTTACAGGATTTAATGAGCGTATAAAACAATTGTAATCACGACAAACCTATGTAAATATTATGTAGTAATTTTATTGTGAATGGATAGAATCTGATGGCACGTGGTACGCCATCGTATGATAGTGTTATGAAATAATTGTTGATTCAAAATTCTAGTCATTTTAATAATAATCATTATTATGATATTTTCAAAGCACTCGAAAGAGCTCGTTGACCAAATTTACTCGAAGAAAATTATGACATTATTAAAGTGTAATCTTTGTTGTTTATATATCATATATTGCAAGCTTATAAGTATTAAGCTACTATTTGATCACTCATACTGTTTAAAATAAAACTATTTAAAAATTAAACACATCAATGTAAAACCAATAGCTTAAATCGAAATTATAATTTAAAATTAAAATATATTAGTACCTGAGACTATATTAAGAACTTGAAGTCAACTATTAGTCCAAAATATAGACAATAGTTTTTGAATCGATTATTGGATTTAAAAATTAAAAAACATGATAATTCCATAGAAGGTAAAATATTAATAATCTAGGTTGAAATAAAAATATGATCTCACAAAATTTAAAAGTGCTGGAAACTTAAAAAAATTAAATTATAATTGTATTTAATAGAGTTTATTAAAAATTGTCATAATAACACCCATATTGAGAAATAATATAATATTTAAATTTTTTGAGGTGTAATAACCATCAAGGCTATAAACTTTTATCACTTATATCACTTCTTAAATGCAACTATCCACCCATGGAGTTATTGATTTATTACAAGAAAACTTTTTTTTTAAAACTCTAAATAAAATGGGTTGTTCATTTAGATTTCACCATGAAAGGTGATTTACAACAAGCGTTTTTGGTTGTTTTAAAGTTTCCGTTTCTCGTTAAGGGCAACGAATCCACAAGTTTCGAATAGAACAAAAAAAAAAAAAATAATTACACCACAGGAAACCAACCAGCTGAGACATAGCAATTTCTACTACACCTAAAATAATCTTTTTTTTTTTTTTACAAATTACACTCCAATCACAATATATAAAACTGCACAGCTTGTACGATTTATTTAATATTAAAAAATATTTTAGGTTTTTCCCAAAACATTATGTATGCTACTTTGCTGTGCGTATACGAACATAGGGATAAATATATTAGCTAAATAGTTTTATCATAGTACTTTAACTATGGATTTAATTTATTTAGTACGTTTTCATCTGGTACTAACATAATTCTGCATTTTATAAACTTTATTTTATCTATTTTGCAATATATTATTTCTGAAAACAACTGAAAATATAAAAAAAAAAAAAAAAAATTAGTTATATAAAATAATTACAAGTCCACCAATTATTGACCAAAAAAGAATATCATCTGTTTATCATAATTTTTGAATTAAAATTATATTTTCATTAATTTATTAATTTAAAATGTATAAATACAATCTAGTATAATGAACTAATTTGCTTGTACATATGTAGCTATTGTATTTTGTACTGAACGACTATTTTTCTTTTTTTTTTATTGTATTTTATATTGTTTTTAGTAGGTACACTTTTCATGCTTCGAACAAAACTTTTTAAACATAACCTTTTGTGCAAAATATTTTTAAATTTTTTCACTGTTCTCTCTTTTTTTTTTTTTTTTTTGTTTATATATATAATTGAGGTATTCGTGAATAAAATGTAAGATAACTTAATAAATATGTTTTTTTTTTTTATTTTATACCTTCAACGGCTCCAATAAAAATTATAATCAACTAAACATTTTACTGTTAAAAGGAGATACTAAATAAAAAAAAATATTTTTATCAAATTAATGCTGGACGTTAAAAAGTATACTAAAAAGTTTCGATTTAATTATTCATACTCTACTTTTTCCATTCATATGATATATAAACAACATGAAGTAAACGCGTTAACAAATTAAATGTCAAATTTTGTGTTATTAACATCTATTACTATAATAGTCTATAAATTATTGTGCATATTCATGTTATATATAGCTTAAATGCTTGAAATCTCAATGAGATTGAACTATGATACTAAATAAATGGATGAGTAAAATATTATTATCGAATAACGTTGTCTGTTCGTCTTGCAGACGGGCTTCGGAATGTAACGAATACTCGAATAGTAGTAGAAATTATAGCGATTGTGTTATTACGATGATAATTATAACTGTAGAACACAACAGATTAATCTGTAATTTTCACATTTCTATAATATTATTACTATACGTGCTTAACTTTTTATTAGCTTTACTGCTTTTAAATTTGCGTTTTTATCTTACAACGTGAATGTATAAAAATAATATAATACTTGTAAAATATTTAAATTCTCGCGTATTTAAGAAAATAAATGATAATTTAGTAATTATAAAATATAAAAGTCAATAACATTTAATATTGTATATAGTGTACATTATTATGTTTAACAGATACATTACAATGAAATAATTTTTATGATAGTATAATGATGTATTTTTATTATTGTTATTCTCAATTAATTTAAACTACAAGACCATTATTTAATACATGTATTTATTTTTTTTTTCATTGAAAAGTTTTTCTAATTTTAGTTTAGTACGGAGGCATTTTTATACATTATTTATTTTAAATAGGTCAAATTTTAAAAATCATGTTTAACTTGGCGATTAATAATATTCGACTACTAGTCAGAGTGCTTAGTCCAAATTTATATTGGGGGATGGTACATAAGTGGTATTCTGTTATTTTGTGTTCGATTTAAGGCGTTTGGTATTTTTACGTTAATTTTATTATATGTATAATACATAAGAATAACTAATAATATTTAATATAAATATACTATGATTGTATAAAGTAGTAAGTTTCGTTCCAGTTTTGAATAACATATTATTCTAATTATATATTTATTTCTGCCAAACAAACAAGTATCTTGGTACATTTTTGTGTCAACAAGCCATACGAGAAATCTTTGGAGAACATAAATAAAGGCAAACGGATATTACCCGTAAAAAAAAAAATACAAATTCTAAGTATGCGCGGCTCAAATATCATTCGATGATGTACCGTGGGCTGATTAAAGCTCGCTTACGTAAAAAATGCTAGCTATAATATAATATTACTTGTATGATGTTGTTCGGGAATTCTACACAGGTGAGGTATATTTTTATTAAAGGCAATAATGCACGCCCCATCGATAAATTAATATGTATCTAAACAATATAAAACTTACTCTACTTAATGGCCGTAAAACATAATGTCTTTATTATCTCGTGTGGAATATCAAAATTATTATTATCATAATTAAACTGTGGTGTGCAGCGAAAAGCGACCTAGATCGTTTATTTTCGCGCTTAATACATTTTTGAGTTTTCTCTTTCTATTTTATTTATATTGCAGAATGGTTTACCCATCGTGTAATGATCATTCTCATTCCACGTCTTCTCAGTGAATTATAACATGAGTAAATAATTATGAAAAGTGTGATATAACATTGAGTTGTATTTTTAGACTTACTATTTTTTTTTTTTTATTCCTTATAGATAATTATGTTAGGCCAGTACGAAAAAAGAATATATTCAAGCGGAATTTATATTTAAAAGAAAAGAAAAAATACATTTATTCAAAAATATTATAATACAATTTTATAAGTTTCATTGTATAGTGAAGCAGGTTATATTTGTTTAGATGTCGTGAAATTTAAAAATATTATAATCGCAAGGTATTAATTACATAAAATAAAAACAAAGCTGCACCATTTTATAACATTTCATACCGTATATTACACGTCAAATGGTATGCGAGCTGTACAAACTTGGAGCAAAACTGTTGAACGCTTAAGAATTGGATAAATAATTATTTGAAAGTTTTTAGCTTTTCGGTGACGCTGGTATATATACAAATGAGTTTTATACTTAAACATTTGTAGTAAATATTTTATATTGTTATAAGTATCAAACGAGTAAACAACACAGACTCACTGAACCAAGATTAAAATTATGATATAATTTGAGACTTTAATAATGCTACTTTCTTCATAATATAATATTATAGCTTAAGACCCATGATTATCAAAATTATGATATAATATTATAATATTGATTAGCTTATAATTTACACAAAACTACAATTTAAAAATTGTTGTGTTTATGGTTAGATATTTGAAATTTGAAACATAAAATACCTTATATTAGAAATTATTAACATTTTTGCAAATATTTTTAAAGTTAAATTTTCAATTTACCTTTCTATAAACAAAAAACAATTAAATTCTATTATAATTATATTTGTTAACCCAACAGCTGATATTACTGACAGTGCTTTAAATAAAAATAATATAAGTGCATGAATATTATATCAATGTTTTTCAAGTGTATTGTGAAAATCCGATTTGTTATACAAAACGCATGTACGTATATTATATCGATCTCTTGAATACTGCGCAAACATAACCTTATCCAATCTCATATAACTTATGAGATTAAATCCTTTAGGTGTTGACTGAACGATAACAATTCATAGTAAATGGAAGTATATTAAAGCGCTAGTTTTAATAAAATATTTTTAAAAAACGATATGAAAGTGGATCTTAAAACAAAATTGATATAATATTGTATTGCAGAAATATGTTAATATACAACTGTACAAATAATTTTAATAATTTTTAATTTTTGTTTAAAAATTACGTTTTATACTTTTTTTTTTATTTTGTCGTTATAGTAGTTATAATACTACAAATTATTGATAGTAAAAATTATTGTTCTTCATTACTATTTCTAAAATTAATAAATCTAACACCATTTACAATACTTGTCCATTAAACATACTTTTGTTAAACTAATAAAATAAAAATAATATCGTCGGTCTTACAATTTTGTCATGCGTATATTATATTTTACTACAAATATAACTTTAATAGAAGTTTTAAGTAAATATAACAGAACAACAACAAAGTGATTTCAAATAGCAACATAAAATAATTCACAGAATTAAACTCGTAGTATTATAATAATGTATATAATCGTCACGAGTGTGTTATGTCTATTCTGGATTGTACCGTTGAATGCCATTATTCATTGCGATATAAAAACAGTAAAAATGTGAAATAAAAGTCAATGTCAAAAGATGAATGCTCAAAATAACAGGATTCACATAAATTCAAGTAAACACGCATAACCGACGAGTGATTAAAACAAGTATATATATATATAATATTATGCATTCATACTAGGCGTTTATCATTACGTAAACACATATGACATAATGTCATTATTTTAGTAAAATACCAACGTTAGTGTTTAAAATGGATTGCGAATAGTGATATACAAAAAAAAAAAACAGATGAGCTAGTCGAACAAATTAGTAACACTGATAATAAAAAAAGAAAGACATAATAGACGTTTCAGAGATCGTATGAATTGAGTAGAAAAAAGTCTGTCAGATCTTATTACATCATTTAACCTTAGCCTGTCCTTAAAATAGTTTTTATGCTCGTATGGAATACCTCGCACGCGATTTGTCGAACGAATTTCAGTGTAAAAAAAACTATCTAGACAGAACATTTCAAATTTTTAACAAGTTTCGACTTTCATTTTCCCACTCACACATCCATCACTATCTATAGTACCTTTAATACCAATCTAAATTCAGGTATACAATGCCATTTTTCTCCGTTCTTAAACGATATCATTATACACCACCGTAAAGTGAAAAAAAGACGAGCCTCACTGTATTTACTCTGAATTTTGGACACTTTCAATGAGCTGAAAACATTTTAGTGAACGAGTGTATCCAATATTTAAAGATTTCAGTGTATATGTATAGCTTCGTTGTCCACGGTTACCAATTTAAAATGGCTTTGCCCTTTTTTTTTATTAGCATGATGTTCACTTGTCGGGAAACTATCTATTATGTTTCTAGCAGATAATCCCGTCCATTTTATAATACCATTATTTCCATAACATCTTCATAATAATATATTCGCAATAGAAATGAAATCCGCACATACAATGGAATCAAACAGTAATTTTACAATTATTAAAACTAAATCGAATAGTCATAATCTTATGCTAACAAACAACTTTCAACAAGGAAAATGTGACATATAGCGTTGAAATATAGCACAGTCCAATAAATTATTAACCCAAAATAAATGACACATTTCAATAACACATTTCAATAATACATCTCACATAACAAAGAACATAATCTATAAAATATCTTTAAAAACTTAAAAACTATTATATAATTTCGAAGGTTTAGAGTTGAGTCAACATTAATTAATATATATTTTTATTTTTTATTTACAAATATTTCAATTTACAGACTTTACCCCACAGTCTCAACTGATTGGTAACCTGACAAGTTTATAAAGTTTCTTTACAAGAATATTAATATATATATATATAAAGTGAATAAAATATTTTATAATTTAAATAAAAATAAATGTCAATTGCGGCCATAAAATATAGAAATATTCCTAATATGCACTTTTTACAGATTTAGGTACATAGTATATTATATTCTACATAAATTTACCTAAACGTGTATATTAGACTAACTATGAATGCCATAATATGGCATATTCCCGCACACATAAGGTTGCAATGGTTAGAATTTCTAAGTAATAGCAATTTCCAAACATAATATAGCGACGAGCATGCGCAGTTAAGAGTGAAAATGTGTACAATATATTATATATTCCAAAGTTCGATAATTTTGAATTCTTATGACAAATTCCGTGTGCACAATTTAAAGACAAGTTCGGACCGAAAAACGCGCAATGGAATTTCCTTGCACGGGGGCATATTTGCATAGAAATTGGCGTTAAATTCCCCGCTTTCTATCCGAAGGCTATGAGCCTCTCTATATAAGCATTTTATAGAATATAATATGTACAATCATAAAATCCCTAGAAAAAGTGTGCACAATGAACATTATGAATAATTGAAACCAAAAATTATTTTGATAATTATTATTTATTATCATAAACATAATTGGATTAATTGAAAGTGTATCTTCTTGTAATAAGTAAAAAAAAAAAAAATCAAGACATTTAATTTTTTGGACAATTTATTATTTTTAATTAAATTTTAAAATATAAAATACTTTTGGAATTTTTCAATAAAACTAAATAATTATATTTTTTTTTCAGAAGAATTATTAAAATAAGTACTTGCAATATAAATAATTTTTACTATAAATAACTATATCAATTTATCACATTAAGTTACAAAACAATGAAAAATGTGAAATATATTAAAATAATAACTAATATATTACATATAATATAACACATACCGATTTTATGTATAAATTCTAACTTGGTTTTATTACATTCATATACCTACACGTTCATATATAATACAGAAATTTAAATGTATAACATATTATATACTCACGTTAGTTAAATGAATTTCTAGCGCCGAGGGAAATTAAAGATAAAATATAAAAACCAAATTAAAAAAAAAAAATAGTCATATAATCAACGTACGAGTATTTTTCCCTCTATTAACGTTGTTTTATAATTTAACCGATGGCAACGTCGATGATATATCGGTTCACGTAATTGATGAAATTGAGTCGGTGGTTACGTGTATTTCCAATACTTACACACATGCCATTGATTATTTACAAATAAAACGGTCGCTTAGAAAAAAAAAATGTAATCTATTTACAAGGTGTGAAGATATGAAACTCGGACAGACTTATATACGAGCAAAAAAATGCATATATACATGCATAGTTTAAGAATTACTAGAAAAAAGGAGAAAAAATTAATTAATTTAAAACCAAATAATTGTTTACGTATAGATATACAACATATTAATATAATGGCAGGCTCAACTCACCATATAATAGTAAACTATACAAATAGATTAACAAATCTCATTTGATATTTAATCCACTGTGAACATTTCTATTTATGAAAATTGAAGTGGTTTTATGTCTACATAGTATAAATGTGTATAATAATGTATTATACGTATATGTTGTATAATTTTACGTTATTTATTATTATCGTCTTTTAAAAATTAATTATATAAATGTAATTTCTTATTTTGACATTTATTTAGGTATATAAAAATACTTAATTTCGTATTGTTATCATCAAAATCCAAGCCGCGTATATTTATCTGTTTCTTTATAATTCGTTTCTATATTTTGTTTAAATAAATTTCACCAGGACTTCTGTATATATATAACTTTCAACAGAATATAACCATTTACTTTTTAACAAATTATCACCTAGTACCTTAATTATTCATAAACAAATTAATAATAATAATCGCGATTACTGTAGCAAAGCTAAAAACTAAGTAGAAATAAATTCACTACAATAGTAGGTATGTAAAAATAAGACATACAAATTCTAGATATAATTTGTCTTTTAAATGCATTTATAAAATTTTACGTAATTATTAAGTCATTCACAAAATATGACTTTTCAAGATTTGATTTATGTTTTTAAACTTCAATGTTAAGTATTACATGTTATGATTATAGCAAAGTAACGTAGGTACAATGTTAACTATGGTAAAATTGTTCTAAATATTTATAAGCACATACTTATACTGTAACATATAAAATAATACCTAATATTATGTTTATGTATGTATTAAAATTTGCATATTATGAAAGCGTTGGAATTTTGTTTTCGCGCATTGTGACAAAGAGTGTTTAAATCATGAAACCATTTTTTATACAAAACTTATAGTATCTTATTTGAATTGAGTTTTTTGGAGAAATTGTCTATGTCGCATCTACTCTATACTGTCACAATTAATTACACTATCCAACCAAATTGTATCCACGTAAATACCATGACTCATGATACATGTATACGCACGTAAATAATTAATTGTGACTTTTCATTTCTAATTAAAAATTTATAATAAGCCAACATACAATTTCTGTAAACTTTGTTAACGTAGTGAGAATTTTTGTTATTTATCAATGTTCAATAAAAGTTGATTCTTAAATCTTACCCTAAAATAAAACAATACTTATTGAATCCGATCGATTTATATAGATAACATATCTTAATTTTATGAAATATGAGTTATGAATGTCAGAAAAAGCTATTTATAAAATTATTTTATAATATCATGTATACATTATTTATTAATTTTTATTCGTTTCTAGTAAATTTAATCTTAAGCCTTTAAAATCATTTGAAACCATCCCAAACTTCTATGTAGTTTCACAAGGACTCAACATGGATGAATAAATTGTTAAATCTTAATTCACCTTGCTACTGATTCTCATTTAAATTAAATTCAATAGATAATTCAGGTAAAAATATATTACGTACTATAAAGTAAAAAATTTTGAGATTTAAATTGAGCACTACCACTGGAAACCTTACGGTGCACACTTAGAAACTACACACATCACGAAAATACACTGTTTAGTGTATTTTATATAGAACTTAATTTTTAATTACGACTGGAACTTGTTTAAATGTATTCATATACGTATTTACATAAATACAGTCATGTACGTGCACGTATAAATACATATATGCACTGTACGTACACACCAACGTTTCGTTTTTAAGGGTGTGCGATTCTATATAATATGCTTTATGTTAAGTTATATAATTAATTATTATCCTGATACTTGGCACCATTCCTTGTGAAGGAATAGGACAATTTGATATATTAATATCTATTATATGGCAAGAAACAACGACAAATTTATATTTCCAGCATACGCGCACATTAAATTAAGGAAACGGCCCTAATGTCGGCAACTACATGATCTAAATACGATCAATGTTGTTGCTAAAAAAACGAATATAATTTGATTTTTTTACTTCCGTAATGCATAAGTATCTAATAATTTTTCATTGGATTTTATGATTGTATTTAATTATATTTTTATAATTATTTTAACGTTTAAATATAAATATTGATGAGTTTACTTATTAAAACTGGACTATGTAATTTTACACTTGTTCAAACTTAAAAATTCAAAATACGAACTAAAGTTGTGGTTTTTATTATTATTTTACAATCTGCAAATTTATTTCAAATACAATTTTTATAAATTTAGTTATTTATTTATTTATTTATTTATTTTTTTTTTTTGATCAAAATTTTAAAACAATTAGTAATTTGTTAATCAGGTAAAAGTGCATATTCAATTTTAAATTTTAAAATTATCATAATAAGGTACACATTATATTTTTTTTTGAAATTGTATATTTTTTTTATACTATACATTTATGTTTAAGATCAAAATAACATATATGAAAAACCAATTTTATATTTCAATTTTTATCCAGGTAATAGGTACATTGCATTTAAGATTTTAAGCGGAGTGATAAATGTATTAATTTTCAGTGATGTCTGTTTTTTTATATATTTTTATTACGATTTATAATTAAAATACTCTTAAATTATAAACTTTATTATATTTTCTTTGTAGGAAATCGAATCTAGTTAGTACTTGTGTTTATTTAAAGTTGAAATTTTCAATAATTTCAATAAATTCAATATTTAAATAAAGAATAACGATTTTAATTATTTTATAGTAATTCATAAATATTTTCATTGGAATTTAAAATTTTAACGTGTATTATTATATTATTAACAAAAAATACTATTTTCAAAACATTTAGGTTCATTTAAAGTTATTATGTATATTTTAAACCATGAATCTATTTGTACTGATCTACTGAAAGGCAGCATTGACTCAAAATTTAGTTTTATGAATATATCAAACTATTATAATATCTAGAACAAATGTAATGTTTTTGCATCAACTTACCATAATATTAATAATAAAATAAATTACTCTATAATATTATAGGTTGACCGGCTTCTTTGAGAATAATTTTTCACATGCAATATATATGATTGAAGTTAAATTAAACATGTATACATCAGTGCATTCGAGTGACTTACTTAATAACAAGATACACTCACATCTTATGAATATAAGAACAGTTACTGAGTTACCTACTTTCATTCATTGTCG
The DNA here is from genome assembly GCF_002803265.2 of Melanaphis sacchari. Lineage (NCBI taxonomy): Eukaryota > Metazoa > Arthropoda > Insecta > Hemiptera > Aphididae > Melanaphis > Melanaphis sacchari. The sequence continues at coordinate 2,383,719 of NW_020271162.1, read as the reverse complement.
TATATTATACAAATTTATATAACTTTTACAAAAAAAAAAAAAAAAAAAACCAAAACAGTAGTTTTGAAAAATTGTAATGAAATTTAAATTTTTAACCTAAATATATTCTTTATTATTAATGATGTTATTACTTATTAGTAGTATATATATAAGACATTACAATAATGAATAATATAGTATATTTTTATTTGTTTATTATTAGGTGTTCACCACTTGCAAGTTATTATCAAATTTGGATTTACATATATATTATAAAATTCTCATTTTTTTTTATATATACATAGATTTGATAGATTATTAATTTTTTAAATCTAAAACTTGAAACTTATTATATATTATAAACCAGAAAAATACGTATTTATAATTCAAATATCCTTAAACAATTAAAAAGCCTACAATTTAAATTTTAATATTATATATTTTTATGTAGGATTATAACATTACATTTTTTATAGGAGAAAATGTAAATTAATTAATTGCTTTAATTTCATTTTAAACATTTCTTCACTATAACCACGAATCATTTAATAAGTAATTTAATTTCAACTCGTTAGCCATTAACCACATTTTAAAATATAAAAAAAAATAAGTCTAGTAAAAATAAATATTAAACACGCAATGAAAGCTGCTTGAAATTTTTGTCAATTTAAACTTAAAAACTAAATACCATAAAAAAAAATGTTGATTTCTTGTCTAAATGTGTATTAAAGTTTAATTATTTGATTATGGTAGTCAAGTTTTTAATTAGTTGCCTTTATTGATATTAAAACCTTAAATACTCTAGCTAGTAACCTTTTACGTTTTAACTAAATAATTTGTTTTTACTTCTATACTATCCATAAAATGTCAATGTTATATTTTTTCAGTATATACCTAGATTATTCTAAACAAAACTATTTAGCATCATTTTCCAAAATTGTATTGTGACTTAACAGTTAGCACAAATGACTTCAATGGTGCTTAAACTTCATACAAAAAAGCAAAAAATAATATAATTAAAAAATATAACGTTTAAACAACAATATAATTTTTGATGACTTATACACAGTACATTTAGTAAAGTAATTGTAAACTCTTAAAGAATTATCTCTTTTTTATGAGCTATTTAAATATTTAAAATAATTATTTTACTAATTAAAAGTAAATATAATTATGTAGAATGAATCATCCATATTATTAATAATATACTATTGGAATTATTATTTTATAAAATCCAATATAAAGCATCATTTTTATTAAATTCATTGAATGAAATAATAATAGTGTCTGATTTTTTAACTAAAACTATATGAATTTAATAAAACCGATATTTGACAACATAATTAACTGAAAACAATCATTTGATTTAGCTACAATATGTAAATAAATTCGCTTTAACTGTATTTGTTCTATTTATATTATCTAATTAAATGAACAAAGACTAGTATTTCACACAATAGACTAAACTATTATTGAATTTAAATAAAAATATATACTATTCTATAGAGTAATATATAGGTATCTAGAATATTATAATATCGTAGAAAACATATTAGGTTATTTTCTACATGTTTGTGTAGACATCTGAATAATTATTTTTTTCAGTGAGAGCACAGCCCCCACAAAACAATTTCTGTATGAATAATCGCGCCTACTATTCTTATTTTTCCGGAGTCCCTAAACGAATCAAATTCTAAATCAGATTTCTAATTATATCCTATCTCTATTAACATAACATTTATTATTGTAACTTAACAGTCTTAAATATCTCTTTAGACTTTTAACTTTTTTTATTTATTGTCTATTTTTGTATACATATATATAAATCTCTTTTATTACCAAATATTCTTTAAACTAATTAACACAAAAAATCAATTATAACGTAACATTAACTAACTGAAAGGTACTATATATATATATATAAAATACGTTAAAAAGCAATTGAAACTATTTCATAATTAGTTATTGCATTAAGAAAATTGGCATCCAGTTGTCAATTTTATAATTGTCTCGAAAAATGTATAGACAAATAGATAAACTAGTTAATAATTAACCATGGAAATCTAAAAAGAAATAAACTTAATAAAAGTTTGAAAAAAATAACTAAGTTCAACACTTGAAAAAGCCTGTACAAAAATATTATATTGCCACGTCCATTAAAATTTTTAGTTCAGATACGATCCACCAAAACCCAATTAACCAACAACACGTTTTCTGTCACATAAATTGATATTTAGAATTGAAACCTTCTAATACGTTGATAAATCAAAATTTATAAAATGCAATTGTAGTTTTTATGTAGAAATGAAAAAGCTTTAAATCTACAATCAACATTTTTAGAGTTAGTTATCATTATATTATTAGATTATTAAACACTGAAATATTAATTTATATTTGTAAAAATATATAGTATATATTTATTAAATTATTATAATTTATATTATCATATTGAAATTCATCATAATGAGATGTCAAATGGAAAATCGAGCTGTATGTTAAAAATTAGTGTAACACAAAAATATAAAATAAAATTACTTAACTTTTAATCTATATAAATTATATTAAAGCTTAAAAATAAAATTAGGACACACGAGCTTAGAAAAAAAAAAGAGGTATATTATTCATCTAATCCAGAGTTGTCTTGGAAAAACAGTCTTCGTGACACTAAAAATTCCCAAGCCATAAAGTGAAACTATATATGAAGCTTGTGGTTATAAAGTCACTCTGACAAAATGTTGAACTTAAATTAAAAAAAATTCAGCCTGTTATTATGAGATCTGTCAGAACCAGAAAATAAACCTATAGATATCATTACATTATACTAGTAACGGATCCTACTCAGAGGTTACCCAATGTCTATGAGTGGTGGTGACTGGTTTTAAATGAATGTTATAAAATAAATAACTTGACAGAAAATTGTGTTCATAAAAATGTTATATTTTTATGATGATCATTAGAACAAAGGTAAAAATCAGCCATATCCACGTCTAATGTTATTTATAATCGTAGACCAATCAACACTGAGTAATGCTCTAAAAGTCTCAAACAGTATCAAACATTAATTCAGCAAAACTGCAGCTGTAAAATAATAATCGAATTAATATTGTTCTATACGTTCAAAATATTATAATACCTGTAGAATGTCGAGTAAAAGTGCCAAATAGAAAAGTCTATCATTTTCTAATCTACATAGAATTTGTAAGCGAGGTCCCTAGCAAATCGTCGTTCGGGGTATCCACGCTTTAAATTAATATTTCATACGACAACTGGACTGTATGTGTATAATTAAGTATATATGTATATTTGTAAGAAGATGTATTGAAAGTATAAAAAAGCCAATGTAAATTATCAAATACACCAGAAATATAATTGTATGAAATTACAATACAATATTACAATATTAGAATAAAACTATTCCAATAAAAATTAACAATAGATAAAATTATAATAAACAAACTCTTGCCGCGTACTGCGCCACAGCAACAGCTGATAATAAGAATTACGCGTCAATCATCAACGTAAATAAAAAAATCACACAATAAATTACGTAAAAATTACCAATCCAATTAACACAGTGACTAGCCGTCAGACGGTCGCGGCGGCCCGTATATATGGGACCGTCGTGAATAGATCAACAAAGGGGGGAAAGGGGTGTCGCATCTAGAATATTCGGGTGCTGTCGTAGTGACACAGATGCATTTATTAAATGATCGAGAACATTTTCGATCATTCCAAAACTGTACACCAACAGAATTTAATAAAGTATTACAAATTTATTATACTATTTTGAACATTTTAATTTAAAACAAAGAATTGTTTAAACATATTTAATATGCATGATAATTCTGAATCATGTTTCTAAAAAAAAAATGAAGTTTGTACGTTTTACTGTTATGTTTTACACAAATTGTTTCTTCAGTTATGGTTGTACTATGAAATCGTTTAGCATTCACAAACGGTGTCTGAATCCAAAGGGAATAAAAAATGTATATATGAATACTGAAATGATTTATTCTGTACTAAACATTTAAATGTTATGAACTGTAGAATTAAAAACTAATGAGAATGTACAAATTATATAAATTATTATATTAGCTTATTATCTAAACGAATATTTGTCATGTTAAATAATATGTGTATATAGTTTTAAGTTTATGCTGTGTAATAAAGCTAAATGGAAGTGTAGTTAAACAAAATTATCAAAATTATTCTTTTTATAATATTATCGTTTAATATAGTAAGTCCATTTAATTATTTAACAAAGTCGGTTAAAGTATTAAAACTGACTATTTGATTTAATACCGAATAAATGTATTCACATATTAAAGAATTTCTAGTTATCGAGGGTTGAATACGGGTTTTTATTTTTTCGTTCATTTATTTGTTTTGGACAGAACCTTTTTTTTTTCATACTGCGATTAAAACATTGCTGGCTTTCAAATTCAAGAACAAACTTTACTGATTAATCTCTATTCATATTTTCTTATCGTGCATTTCATACTGTAAAAAGCGTTTTATTAAGTCTATATATCTAAATATATATATATACCTATATATTTATCTATATATTAACTATTGATCATTTTCTTTTGGCAGCATATTGTACGTGGCTTAATTTTTAGACTCGTGAACAAATCTATTAATAATGACATTTTAAAAATGTCAAGCAGTTTTTCACGTATGATACTTACTCAGTTTTACCAACAAAGAAACGTTGAATATAATACATGGTATATTATACATCAGTGGTATAAATTACTCAGTGGCGACCAGACCAAAAATAAACATATTGAATGCCGGATGGAATACAACTTAGGTACTTTATTAAGAAGTCGCGCCTATAAGTTATTTATTAAAAACATACACAGTTTCAATATGAATTTAAAACATACACACACACACACACAAATATATATATATTTTATATATTATATTATACTTATACATTTAATATTACAATTTTCAAATGACCATGCACGTGAGAACAGTACTCACTTATTTTGACAAATAAATAGTCTGATCACTGTATGGAGAAAAAAGTAAAAAAATGGAGTCATGTAAAATCTTAAAAGTACTGAATTTTCCGTAACCTTTTTACGTAATACAATATACTTGTAGATTTACAACAATCACGTGTTATATAATACAGTAATAGAACTTTACATTTCAGGTTAGGCGTAAAAAGGAGGTGCTTAGGGGGCTTATCTCCCCAAAAATGTGTATATCCACACCCCAAACATTCATAATGATAACACGTTAAGTATACTCTATGACGAAATAGATTTTTAGAAACGTTTATTTATATTTTAGCCTTCTTTCTGACAAATAAAATTTACGTATATGCGTTACAGTGATTATTTTATCAAGAACTACGTAGTTGTACATCGGGAAATTTAATATATTTTTAAATGGGTTTTGGGTGATCAAGTCTAAATTTTATATTTTTCTATAACTCCTTTATTTTATAAAAATAAAAATAAATAATAATATCCTTAAGCTGTCAATTATATTGTCTGCGGTTCGTAATAAAAGAACATAATATGTATGTTTATTGTATGAATCAGATTTGTGGCGCGTCATTTGACGGCCCCCACTACGATTGCCGGTGCGACACGTTGAATGATTAACTGTACGCGCACAGTGATTGACCCTTTGACCCGTTTTGGGTCCGTCGGGATCCCGTTGAAAATTTACAACAATAAGTGTCATCTGTGACAACTTGGTGACCCGAAATCCTTTAACCTTTGACCGAAGAACGGGCCGGTGCGGCTGGTCAGTCGCGGGGAAAATTTATTGCTCTGGTGAAAACGAGGGTATTGACCCCCTCCCCATCGACACACCTTGCGTCGCATCACCTACCCATTACACACAATCGCTCTCGGCCTATATACGCATACGCCCCGGAAAGTCGAAATATTGGACAAGCGTATATATTCGAGACGCTCGCCACTATTAATAATGCCTTTATCACAGCCCCTCCTGCTTCCGTGACTATATTTATCTATATATATATATATACTTATATATTTACACAGTGTTATAATGGTTTATGTACAATATGTTTGATACCAGGCTTAAAAATTTAAGTACTAGAATTATCGAAAAATATGAGATGTCGTATTCTTGGAAGTGAAAAGTATAACGATATATTGTTACACAATATATTGGTGTTTACATTATTTAGAAAATTTTAGCTATATCGTTATACGAGTTATTTGTAATGTATTTTATTCATTATGTTATTATGATATATAATGACATACATAAATGTATACAATTTCAGTTGTGATTATATACTTGTATGGATGGGGGGGGGGGTTATAAATATACAGTATAATAATTCAAAGTTTAAGCATCTAGTCTACACATTTCAGTCCTAAATAGCCTGTATTTGTAATCAAAAATACCAATATTGTGTATAATTTGTATTTTTTATCATCATGGAAAGTTTTTAATTATAAACTATAAATAATTTCCTTTCCTCCCTCTTCAACGACATACTTTATTTTAAAATAGCATATTTGATGATCGCTAATCGAGCTCATTCGTTCGACAAAAAGAGATTGAAGGACATTAACGATTTAAGTACGTCTGTAATTCTATCGGATTTTGACATATTCAGTGATTATGTCTACTAATTATCGGAGTGAAAAAAAATAATGTCATACTAACAAAATTTGTCTTGTACGGTGTCATTGAAGACACTTCTATAATTATTTTAAGTGATGAAATCATTAGTCGTAATATTTTAAATTTAACAAAACCTGTTTATAACTTGGATTTAAGAACTTACAATTATTTTTTTTCTACGCATTTTCAAGATAAATATTTATAACAGTATTTATAATTTATTTATTATATTTCGTTTTTACAATTATTCTATTATGTATTATAAAAACGCAATGCATTTAAATTTAGTGAAATCACTATAAAATATTTGAATAAGTTACATTGTGATAATATACACTTGTATCGTTCCTTCAGCAGTAATAATAAGGTAATTATTAAAAGAAAAACTAAAAACAGTTTAGATTTTTCAACTGTTCCAATGATAAAAATCAACTTGAAAGTATATTAATTCTGTTATCAACGAATCTTACAAATAAAAAGTTAATTACAACGATTATAAAACATAAATACTGTATCTGCTCCAAGTTACTACGTTATAAAATTCATTTCTCTCTCAAAAATACAGTAAGTCAACCAAGTTTTTATTGATAATAACTAGGTAGTTACATTCATAACCCAAGCTATTTTTTTCTCTCATAGATACTACACAATAAAATTTTTAAAATCAAATATTATAGATATTATTTTTAAATTTTTGTATCACTTCTATTGAACGAAAATTTATTGCTAATCCTGCTATTTCTTTACTCTCGCGCGCTCTTCACTTAGATGCTAATTACTCATTTCAAAATTAATTTATTCAGTTCTGTTAGATTTATAATTAGTGAGTTAAAAGATACCATGTGTTTGTGTGTTTACAATCATTCCTTGAAAAATACAGCGATACCTTGTAATTTTGTATACCGTAACGCATTTCAGGTTAAGAACAACTTTCTAGACTCAAAACATGTAATTCAGTTTAAAAAAATAAATACGTCAATCGATTACAATAAAATATTATACAGTTTTTGGTTGAAAACATTTTTTTTATTGATTTAAAACAAACATAAAATAATTCAATTTTCTATGTTTAAATCACTACTTGTCAGTATACAAGTATACAACCATCACACACACACTCCTGTCAAAATCTATGACAGCAGCGGGACTCCCACTTATTTGTCATGATGGTGGCACACGGTGCATTATTAATAAGGTCAAATAATAATTAAGTGGGCTCAGCACATTCGTTTCAGTAGGCCACCAAAATATTAATAATTGAATTTGCTAAATCTATATTTTATAAAATAACTATAAATTATATATTTTTTAAAATATATTAAAACATAATATACATTATTTTATAAATTAAAAACTGCGACACACAAAAGATTAAATGTAGATATTTTTAGTTATATTAAAATAACTATTGACTTAAGTTTTTGTTAATTTGACTGTATTTAAGATCGTTGTCAGTTACCATTTCTCGTATCAAAGGACAATCATTTTATATATATAAAATGTAGATAATATGTTTATTGTTATTGTAACTTATTGTTTAAAAAAAAAAAAAAAAAATGATTTTAGTTATGATTATTATATATTCAATATTTACCTTGAATAGTATACAATAAATGTATTATTAAAATTATAAATATATTATAAAGCTTACTTCAAATAGTACAGTAATTAAATTGTATACATTTATGTACGTATAAATATTAATAACAATATAAATTATTATAATTAACTAATTACTTAAGAAAAATTAATTTATATGAAAAAAACATACCTGTCTGTTAAGAATGGAGATAAATATTTCTATTTGACATTTTAATTCGTAACCTCCTTTATTTTTTGAAATTTTAATCATTGTTGAATAAAGTTACTGATTGTAAGAAAATAATAATCATAATAATAATAATAATAAAATAATCTAAAATACCAACCATAATGCTATACACAACAATTTTAAAATATGGCAGACAAAAATAAAAAATTATTCTGTCTTAAATATTTTTACATTGTGTGATACGAATCTTATAACAACAATAAATATTTGAGTGTATGGTTAAATGTAATAATATTTTTATTTGCATTAAAAATATTAAACAATTGTTATGAAAAATTGCTATTAGTATATTTTTAAAAAAAAAGGTTGTTTGATTAATAATAACAATATTTTAAATAATTATAAAACTATAAGCTAATATCAGAATATTTAGTTTATTTCAGCTTCAAATTGAAATTTGTATTGTTAATAAAATTAATTTCAAAGCAAAATGTAAAAAAAAAAATAATTTACTTTAAAATATTATAGGTATTATAAAGTAAAAAAAAAAAAAAAATAACAAAAATATGACATAAACTAATCCAATGAAATATTGTTCATATAACAAATAATTCGATCAGTTAACTATAAAAATGTATGTTGCTTATTATTATTCATGTTCCCAATGAGTATATAAATAAATATTTTATAATTAAAATTTTTTTTGACTTAACTTTAAAAAAATAATAGATACTTAACAAGATCATAACTACTTTTTTATTCATAATAGATGTTGTGCACGTAAAACATTAAAAGAGTTTATTAAAATCGATATGAAGTAAATAAATATTATAACACAAGTCGATCGTGTTGAATTCACAATAATCGCTACTAAAAAATGACTAGCCTAAATTTGGCGAAAAAGCATATAAGAAAAAATAAAACTGTTACGCTCACAGTAACGATAGGCTTGATATCTTACAAAACGATCAATTCAAAATAACGTAACTGTGATTTCGGCGTACAAGAACGAAAATAATCACATTAAATTGATTGCAAGTAAACAAAAAAAAAAAAACAAAAAAAAAATAATAACGTTGAAGACAACGAGAGTATCACGGGGTTTCGCTGGCTAGTACTAAAAATATTTTTTTTAAAAGGCACGAAAATGGCATTTAAAACCAGCCACTGTTTGTTCTACAGAAAATGTAAAAATACAGAAAAGGGTCGACCCGTTTAAACGTTTTAGACGGGCACGGTATGAACAAACATGAACGTAGAAACGGTCATGCAGCACCAGCGCAATACAATTTAGAAATGCGAATAATGAAGAAAAATAAACGGCACTGATGACATGACAAGACAATTTACGAAGAAAAACTAAATAAAACGTCATAGACAACCTATTGACGGTTATCATTTTACAGTCGAGCGCCAAACCACTACGGCAACGAGCAGTTCTACGACTACAAAACAGTAACACGCCAAACGACACAAATCTTCGATAACACAATACAGATCATGTTATAAGACGACCCATGCTTGGAGGAAGTTTTAACTGTTGAACTGACGATGACGACGACTCAACATATTAATAGGTATTAATGATAAAATATTATATAATATAATATGCAAAAATCTACCTATCATCTTTTCGCAATTACTGCAATATTATTAGCTTATACCAGTGCATAATTTTTTTGTGGATATCCAAAAACCTATCATTACATTATTATTATTATTTTTATTATTATTATTATCATCACCTAAACCATAACATAAATGTCCTAGACAAATTCAACATTCATTGTTATAAGTACGAGAATTATTTGCATTAAGTATTATAATTTTTATAATTATATTATATTTTATTATCATAATATATGGTTCACTAATACAGTAATATGATGTAATAATTATTTCTTTTAGTATATTTAATATTTTACGTGAGGAGTGAGCGCTTTATGTCTTAACAAGTTGTACAAGTATTATACAATATAATATACAAAATAAAATACACAACAAACGTACATGATTAGAAGAATAACATTTTAATGAAATATAATGTATGTATATTAGTTTAAAATATTTACGGCTACATTGTGGGTGTTTTTTACATGCCACCTTCTATTAATTTTTCAATTGTGATATTCAAATATTTTTGAAGCGAAAATTAGTACTGGCAGTACAAGTAATGATATATCTTTTTTTAATTTTATACGTGTATAAAATACAAATTAAAGTGATCATAGTGAAATGTTTGATTTGCATCATTATATAGCTAGTAAAGATTATTTGTATTTAATAAGAAGACTCAAATTTTAAGATTGAAATGATTGAATACAAAGATGTAAGTATAATTTAATACATATTTATATTAAAACATAATTTTTATAACAATTAGAACCCTAATGAATACCAACATAATCAACCTAAAGTGTATTAAATTATTTCTATTAAATTAATTTTTAATACTTTTTCAATAACCGCACTTAATCGATGTTAACCAAATTATTTATATTTAAATTATAATACCAGACCTGAATAATTTAGATTTATAGCTAATAATAAGTTATTCACGTACAAGTTTTTTTTTTTTTTTTTTTTAATTTCAATTCAGAATCACACATTTGTAAGACCTTAAACGTGTATATACTACAGACTGGTAATAGAATACTACAATTACAAGTGATTAATAATTGGTAGGTATTATTTTTATATTTGTAATATTGCTAGAGTCGTCAATTGCCATAGTTGGTGCTCAAATTATACACGAAAATAATTACGATAGTATAATTAAATCATTTGAGTGGTAGAAAAGTACCCAAAATGGGAAAAAATTCATCTAACACTATGATTTATTTGAATAATATAAAACTCTGATAACACGGTATACTCAGAACTTTTATGTAGGTAATAAGTCCACACAGGTAAATCCATATATAATCAACTTTAACTTTTCGATAAAAATTAGAAATATTTAATAAGAACAACAGTAAAATAACAACAGTCACACATAAATACTAATTATAATATAAGCTGTTTAGTATAATGTACATAATATATATATATATATTATGGTAACAGCAACCTTTTAATGGAAGCAAATTTAATTTATAGACCATTTTATTAATTGGATTTCAATAAATCGTCAGCTGCTAATCCAAATCATTATTATTGTTGTTGTTATTATTATTATTATTATTCAATCATCGTAATAATATTATTATTATTATCATTTTCGAAAATCAAAACATTACACTGGGCCTGAGGACGTGTACCCAAGTCCCGTCTTTATATTTTGGCAATATTATAATGAACAACGAAATCGTGAAACAAATGATTTAACTGTGATGTAATGTTTAAATATCTACAACTTTTCTCGAATACGATTTCACAGAATTTTCCAATTCATATGATAATAATATGACATAAATCGTCAACACTATTATTAAACTTATTGATAGTATAAATATTATGATATCAAAGTTATCATTTCAAAATTTTTTTGAAATTCCGCAGGTAAAAAGTACAATATAATATTATATTATAAATTTGAAACTAGAATACACTTTTAAAATGTCGATGATAAACAAAACACAATACTTAATATTATTTGCAGTGCAAAAAATTCGATTAACCGAGTACATGTATTTTGTAAATCCTATAACATACATAACTTATTAAGGACCAGACATATTATGTTTAAGCCAATTAGGCACGGATCTAAAATTCATTCATACGAGTGAAATACAACATTGTTGTAATTTATTTAATCTAGCTATTTGTTTCAAATGTTGTATTTTGTAACTTTAGAACTTTTCTAACTGTATTTAATATAATGGTGAAGATATTTTTATTTTATTTTTTAACTAAGCAAAAAACTTAATAATAAAAAATTTTCCATATACATGGAATACATCTTACATCAGCGATGGATATTTTTTTCCGGCACATGTTAGTAATATACTTATAATTGGTACCTCATTTACTGAAATTATTTCAATAAAATGTATGTATTTTATTATAGTCTTAAATAGAATAAAAATGTATGTAAATGCAAAAAATTAATAAAATAATTCAACTAAATCAAATGGCAGATACATTTGCCAAAACACAACATACAATTAACAATAATTAAAAACAATTTCACGATTGGCCAACCTTTTTATTTACAGAAGAGATATAGTAATTTATCAATAAGCTTTACATTGGCCACACCTAACTAATATACAGATACCTTATATTAAAGAAAGAAAAACCAATGTGCACTACTTGTAAGTTATGGAACCGATCTCTCAGTAAACATAATCACAGAACTCAACATTCCCAACATTTTAGATAAATCACTCGATCCAAACACTGACTTTATACCCCAAGTATCAAAATTCTCAGTTAGAAATAAATTATTCGACTTAATTTAATATAATATTAAATAATTTTAACTAATGAACTTTAAAAATATATATATTTATTTATATAATAATAGATTAATGTTTAAAAAAAAGCAAATAACTGTATGGAAAGTAATATCTGCTTTTAATAAAATATAATATATATATATATACTAAATAGTTACAATATTATTATATAACCTACCTAGAAGTGACTGTATAAATAAGTAAAAATAGATTTTCATTTTATTTAAACATATAAAAGGTATTATTTATTTATTATGCCTTGAAGCTGATTTAGCAACCAAAACTTCAGAATCAAACCATGACCAGTATTACATAACTTGATTTTCATCCGTAAATGTTTATTATATACTTCAACATGTTTTTACAGAATGATGTTTATGCAAATAAACTCAAATTTTTTGTATGATTAATAACTGTGCTTAAAAAAATTAATTTTAAAATTTTAAACAATATTTTTTATCCGGGAATTGAAAGTTTTACTTTTAGGTATTTTATATTTTTAAACAAAATATATTTCAAAACATTATAATCAAATTTCGAAATAATATTTTATTGGTATCATTAAAATGACACTTAGTGTTACTGATATAATATTCAGGTTTATACGTGCTAACACAGATTTACCCTGCAATGCGTTGGTCCACTACTCTATGATTATTTTAAATATTTATATCTAGAGAACATAATTTGATAACCTATAAAATATTATTTATATTTTTTAAAGACAAAGTAAATAATCTTCTCAGATTAATTGCTCAATGATATTTTGAGCACAAAAATTAATTCTTTGATATTTGTTAATGTTAAATTATTTATTTATTTTTAAATTCATAATAGCTAAAAATAAAAATAACTATTATTGACACGTATTACATATATTCAAAAAAAAAATAAAAATAAAAAAAATAATAATAATAATATTAACTATATAAAACATAAAGAATGTTATAAAAATTATTTTATTAAAATTGTATGTGTATTCATTATCTTAAATTATTAATTATTGCTAAACACTAGGAATCACACGAGTAAAATTTTTTAGACGAAATATTTTTAACTTAGATTATGTATTTTATGCATACAGCATATTATAAGCTAATAATTTTCCTTCTGATATGTAACTGAAGTTACAAAAAAATTACGTTGTAATAAAGACAAATTCATTAAAAAGTAATAAAACGAACAACATCAAAATTAAAAGCTCATTATATTGATTTTTGTTTTATATTTTAGTTAGGAAAATATGGTTTAAAATTTAAGAAAAAAAATTTAACTCATCAATTTATTAGACCTCCTTTCTTTAAAATTAACTAACTAATCGTTCAAAGTTTAACTTTTATATTATTATAAAAATTCTTTGAAAAATAAAAATTGTATTAAAAATAAAATACTTAAAAGTTCAATGCAATTCTAAAAAATATGTAAGTAAGGTCAGGTATCTATCAGATTATGCCACTGTTAATCGCTTTATAAAATAAAATATAAACTATGAATATTAATGTAAATATAATATTTTTTTTATGTTGTTTTTTAATTATTTTGAATTACATTAAAAAATAGTTTTATATTTAGAAATTAAATTTTATAATTAAAATTATTTCTCTGAAAATACGAAACATATTTGATGAAAACATGTAATAGGTTATTCCGCATACCAAACTAATCAATATGGAAATGATACACTTCAATTATTTTTTGAGCTGCAGTTTAACATATTATGTATATAAATGCACTTTTTTAATACAATTATAAATTTAAAAATAATATTGACTAAAATATAATTAGTCAGAAGTCATTTTATACACAAAAATAATACTGAATATTATACTAAATATTTTACCTGGATTCAACGGTAATAATAGATATAATAAAATAATGGTTTATAAGATAAGCGATATTGTTATTTGATTTTTTTTATTTATTAATTAATTAATTTGGTCAAGTAAAACATTACAACTCTAGCTATAAATCAACTATAAATATTTAGAATAATATGTTAATAAATATTTTTTATTCTATTACAATATATTTATTTATGGACAAAATAAATAGTTTAAAATGTTACTGTAATATGATAGAGATGCATAAGTTATTACATTGGAAAAGTGTTAATGGTATTTTTTTTTTTTTTATAAAATGTTATCAAATCTAGCAAATTTTAGTGTGTGTTATAAATATGTTTTTTTTTTAATATTCTACTACTTTTATAAAATATTGAATTCATATCGTGGACATTCGTATTTTGCAAATTTTTTTTAATATATTATTATCATGAATTATTCGCCCTTCTCGATGCTTTTAAGTATCCGTAAAAGTTTATGATCCATTAAAATTAACATACATAAAAAAGTTTAAGGAAAAAAAAACCTTTTTGCAATCGGTACACGTTTGTTAATGTGAACTGCATAAACACTACCATGAATCTCTATACTCGGTTTTGCTGCTCGTTGAAACCGTTCCGGTATAGTTTTTTGTTATTTTTATCTGAACAAAAACTTAAATTTCCATAAACTCTCTAAGGATTGTCGCAGTAAAAGCATTTTATTGACAGCAATGCTTTATTAGTGAAGAAAACCTAATAACATTTTTCCAGACAGTTTGCTTAAAAAAATTATACTGGTAAACGATTTTTCTTTATTTTGTCAAACCAAATATTCATAGAATAAAGAGATCAAAGAAGATTCTCATTCAATTAATAAACAAAAAAGATCTATTTATATTAACATAGCTGTTTAATTTTATTTGAATTTAAAAACGTACAATAATAAAATTATTAATTATACATTAAAAGTTCAGCTCCCGCAAATTTGACCATTGCACATTAATAAACATATAGATAGAAGCGATGGCAATATACAAAGCCGTAAAATATCTTCACACAGAATATGCTAACCACCAAACAAAATTTATAATACTTAGCGACTCACTCAGCAACTTAATCGCCATCACAAATACACGTAACCAACCTGATATCACAAAGCTCATCCAAGAAGAAACCTTCCTAGCAGAAAAAAAAAATAAACATATCCATTTTGTATGGATTCCGGGACACATAGGTATTCCCGGAAATGAAATGGCTGACCAAGAAGCTCACAATGCAATCGTCTCTACATCAACTGTAACCATAAATTCCATCACATTCTCAGACGCAAAGAACGAAATTAACCTACACTCAAATAATAAATGGTACTCTCACTGGTGAAAACTTAACACAAAACTCAACAAAATAAAAAAATAATATAAACCTATGGAAAAATCCCGGCCTCAATAGAAAAGAAGAAACCATAATAAACCGCCTCCGAATTGGACACACACACTTAACACACAGCTACTTGATGAGTAAAGATGATCCTCCACTATGCGACTCATGCAGCGTTCCTTTAACCGTCAACCACATCATCACCGAATGTCACAAATACAACCAATATCGAAACCAATTCCACATCTCCGAACAAATCTGTCAAGCACTTGGACCAAACCCACAGGACATTAAAAACTTAATTTTATTTTTAAAAAAAAACTGAATTGTATAATTTAATTTAATGTAAAAATGTAAATACTTAAAATACCAACAATGTAATCAAAAAAATTCTTGTACTAATGGCCTAGCTGTCGATGTGTTTTAGATCAATAAAAAAAAAAAAAAAAAAAACATATAGATAATATATTATTATATTGTTTAGTTTTTATTACACAACAATTAATATAGATATAATTAATGGAAAAAATTATCTAAATACTCTATTGTCTCTATATTATTCATAGTGAATCATATATGCTTAAATTAAATTGGACAAGTATTATAATAGTATTATAGTTTTAGTAAAATGCATTTATTAAGTGTTATTAATATTATATTTATTTTTATTTTTGTAAAATAATAAAATATTGCTTTCTTTTTCATATCATTATATTTATTTAGCTAAAAAATGTTAATTTGCTTATAAATTTGCAAAGTACTTAGGTAAAAATATCGACTCGAACGGTTAAAAATTGTTTATCAATATAACGATTTTACGTGTTTATTTATTACCGATGATTTTTCTAATACTCTTTTGTGCAGAAGTGAGTCGTGTCTGGTCGTTATATTGGCTTAGATATAACAATAATAATACTATATAAAACATAATATTGTTGGTGTACATTACTGTGGTTGAAAGCTTGCTTCTGAAAAACTTTCAAACTGCGATTATCACAATAGGTTACACCGATATCTTACATTTTCGAAAACCACACGTATCCATCGGAGGAACCGTTGAGGGTTCTCAAAACAAGCTCAGCATTCTTAATACGATACTATTTTATCATGTATTAAATTGTTTGATATAATAAATGCGTATAATACATATAGTATACATAAGCTGTATGGCGCTTTTATAGATATTTTTTTTTTTTAATTTTTAGGGTCTAGAAGTTAATGCATTTGCATATTTTTATTCGTTTGTTCGACAAATTGATTAGGATACTTTAAAAAATGAGTTGAAAAAACAAAATTTTATGATGCATATTTATGTATATTTAAGATTTTTTTTTATGTATATAAGATGGTATACAACAATTATGTTCACTTTTTTTTTTATCTCTAACGGTACAATTATTCAAATTTTTTTTTTTTAGAATTTTAAATATACTTTTTCTTTATTGATAAATTTATACCTACTTTATGCATACAATAAACTATAATTAGTCTGTACTTTAAGATTCTTAAAAAAATTTTATTACTTAAGGAGTGTTTTGTAGAGATAAAAACTTATTTTTTTCAATACCTCACACTTTTTAACAGCAAATTATATTTCAATGAATATTTTTTTTATAAAACATTAAAAATATGAATAAAAATAAAAATTTGAATTATTAAATTTTAAGTTATTTAACTTTTTATTAATAATTCTTAAGGACATGAAAGTGTATAATAATTGGTTTCGATGATACAACTGATACATACTAGTATGGTTGATAATACGGTGAGTTGAACATATTAGTAATTTATATCTATCAATATTTATTATTTTTTTTTAAAAAAGTCCAAAAAAATTAGATCTACAATTAAAAATATATTTTACTTTTTAACAAAATATATTGTCTTTTATAACTTCTTGTAAAAAATATACAGTATTATGTACACACGTTTGATTATCTTCAATTATCGTTTTATTACAAAATCCTAATAAGTTAACTGTTTGTTAACTGCAGTACTTAGGACTAATATAACAGTTTATGTTAATTATTTTGGTTAAATCCCCCTTCAATTGTTTATTATATAAACCATAATATTTTTTTAGAACATGAAAACGATTTCAAGCATATTTCGATAGTTTTTAGCGCATGGACTTCCGGGCGCTAGCCACTTATTATTATATTTTATAGAGCACTATAATATAATCTAATGGTATATAATATTATGTTACATAACCACAGTCGATAAATCGCACGAGGGTGGTTTCACAACTAAAACAGCAGTATTTTTTCAACATTTTTTATTATTATCTCGGCGTAGGTATACAATATTATATTGTGCACTCGATCTCAACACGACCACTCTGCGGCCATTGACTGTGATGGTCTTTTGTCATGCCGCCCTGTTCCCATCCTTTCGTTTTTTTCGACCATGCTCCTCTTCAATACCTTGCGGCTGCTGCTATCGTAAGGAACTCGAAAATATAAATTTAAGGTCACGCGACGCAGTGGGGGAGACATTAAAAAAAAAAAAGAAATAAAAACCTATAGCGCGCGATATTAAAATATTCGTAGGGTCGCGAGGGCGTGTGTGCACAATGGAAAAATGAACTACGATGTAACCGCGTACATATAATATAGTGATGGTAAGGGTTGTACAATATGTATACGCGCGCAGAACGGTACCAGTCGTCGTTGTCGAGTGGGGCCTTCCAGCCGCGGCGGCAGCAGTAGCGGCAAAGAAGTACTCAAGATTTTGCGCACTTGCATAAAATCTCACGCATTATGGTTGAAAAATCTCTTCTATATACGCGTGTTGTAGGGGTCTCTCTGGTTCTACTACCATTTCCACCTTTTCCACCTACAAATCTACCCACTCACCCAGCATATGAACGTCCCTGAGTCGGTCGCTGCAGTTGTTTTATTTTATTTTTTTTTTGTTTTTTTGTACGAACATTATTTGAATAATAATATCAGCAGCAGCAGTAGTAGTTGAGCAACTGGCTGTGAAAATAATACATATGCAGTATTATTATTGTAATATATTTTGTATTACTATGCTTTATTTTCGGGTGGCTAGAAACATATTTATTTTTTTTTTCACTGTACTTAAAACGGTATTAACTCGCTTATGGTTGCGTGTATAAACGTGGTCAGTTTGTATAGATATATGTTCTGAAAAGTTAGAAGTGACATTAAATATTTTTCAGGAGTGACCTTATAATCAAAGTTTTTGTATCTACGTGTTAGGTACATAATTGTCGTTACTCTGGACTAATTCAATTTAGTTTCCAAAACGTGTTTTGTGTAATGCCCCACACCTTATTACGAAGTAAACTTTATTTAAATTAAAGGTCATTCCATAAAAATATTAAGTATGGTCTTTTATGCTTTGAATAGTATAATATATTAAATTATACATTCGCAGTACGCAAAATATTAACGTTCGCCAGCAATATCACATTGAGCTGATCTGAATAACGGTCCATCATTATTCATCTAAAATTAAAAAAAAAAAAAAAAACAAACTATATTCATAAAATATTGTATTCATCTAATTTACCCCGGCTGTATTCTTTTTCGGATAATAAATCTGGTCTCTCGGCAAAATTACGATAATATAATATTAACAAACAGAGAGAGAAAACGCGGTGGTTGGTTGAGACGGTGGTGGTATAATGAGGGACACCAAGAGAAAATTAAAAGACGGGCAGCGATTACGGGTGAGCCGAGTAAAATTAATGAATGGATTTATCATCAGCAGTTGATCGTGTCTACTTAGAATAGACCCGAATGATTAATTGAGGTCAAGTGTTCGGTGAATACGGCCAATGGTGCGATGCGAGAAAAGTAGGTACCTATTGCAAAGATATACTATATACATATTATACTGCAGTGTAAACCAGTAACGATACAAAATACTTAACCTACCAATAACTGAAATATAGACAATGATATTATATAGATTAAAATTGTTCTTTCGGCGGAATGTATATTGTTATTATATCACGACTATTACACAGCATATTCTAAATATGATTAAATTATGATAAATATATAGCTGATTGGTTTATAATAGCAATTAGAGTTTTGCATTACAATATTATAAATACCAATATTGAGTATATATATATATATAGATTTTACAATGATTTAAATCTTCACGATGATCACGATTGTCCACTCCCAGTTTAATACATTGATATTAGTTTTAATTTTTAACTTTAGAATTTTAATGTTTTACAAATAGTAAATCTTGTTCCACGGAAATTCTACAATCTAAAAAAAATTCATCACAGTCACTATCACAATGTATAGTGAAACCTCTGAAAAGCGGACACTCTCAGTCATAAAAATTAGATGAAGTTAATTTTTGAAATGTATAATGGTTAAATTTGTGAAAGAAAATTCACTAGGTTGAATAAAATTATATTAGTAATATTTAACATTTAAAAAATAATTATTAAATAAATATAAAACTACATAAAAAAGAAATGCTTACAAAAAATCAGTTTTTGTATTAGTTCGTTGTTATTTTACTAATATAACAGCATTTTTCTTTTATAGTTCTGTTATAGTTTTTTAATTGCTATTCTGAAATTGTCTCCGCTCCCAAAAAATTATCCACTACTGAGTGATGTTCGCTATTAATCGGTGTCCTATAGGGGTGTTATATTATAGACATTTATAAATTATAAAAAAAAAATTGACATTTTATTTAAAAATATTTTTTTTAATATAGTATCATGTCATTGAATTATCTATTTCCTCCCACGTAAGTATCTCAAAAATTTAATTATATTTGTATAGATTAAGTCAGTTCCCTTAAAAATATTTAAGATAAATGTACAATTAAATAGTTAATCTACCAAAAATAATGTTTAATACCATTATCCTTTCTGTGGAATAATATTTCATTACAGTTTTATAATAACTGTATCGGTATGGATTATAATTTTTCATTTAACTCTTATTTGAAATTGATCTTTTTAGTTGACTATATTTGTATCAACCATTTTAAAATATACTAATTTTAATTAATGACGGATTATCGTCTTTTCGTTACGACATGCAATTCCTATAAAGAAAATATTGGTGCTAGTTTAAAAAAAAAAAAGATAGTATGATGATAAAACAAGGAACAATTTAATGAACCACGTGTTATAATTATGTAATTTACTCTAAGCCTCATAAGCTTAATAATGAGAGAAGTAAATCATATTTTAATTGATTAAATTCGTAATTTGTGATATTATTAATACATTCTTGAGCACAAGATATTTTTAACACTATTATAATAATCTTTAAGCTTTCATAAATGATTATTATTATACAAACTCGAATAATAATGGATTCGTTGGAAACGAAATGAACGCGCACAATAATAACGTCTTGAAAACTGCACTCTTTCGAAATGATTATAATGAACACTTTAAACGTTTTCCAGTTACGCAATTATCAGTTTAGTAAATACATTTTTCTTTACGGTATTTTTCACAAATACAGACTCTAATAATAATTGTTTTATTCGCTTAACTGTTGACGTTAATGTTTGATGAAAAAACAATATTAATTTAATTTAATAAAAAAAATGTAGTAATATTTTATTACATTATCGATTTTATACGCCAATTAAAAATTTAATAAATTTACTTAATTATAATAATTATTATTTCAATACAGAATGCTTTTATGACCATTAAGCGCGTTTTAATTGAATTCGTTCCATGCATACGTAACACGATCATAATAACAAAAAAATAATTCGATTTTTTCTTTGATATTTCTAAATATATTAAAACTCGTCTTTTGGTACAACACATGTGTATAAATATATATTAAATGAACAAAATAATCGTTTTTTTTTTTTCTATATTAAGGCGCTGAACATTATTACTTATCATTTTAATTTATTACATTTATATGTTATACAAAGAATAATAAAACTGGGTTAATTCTATTAATTCCAATAACGGTAGTGCTAAAAAATGTATGAATTTTGTATCGGACTAACATAATTAAAATCAAATTTTCCTTGGTGTAATCCATTAAAACGTAAACACCATTATACTTATACATTTTAGAGTTTTTTTTTTTAATGATCTATAATTAAATTGTGATAATACTACGGTGTATGCAGGTAGTACTGCACATCATATTTTAGGGTTGGACTAGATTTTGTAGCTTTCAAGGTCCTTATTTAAATGCATAATAATGGTCGATAACTATAGCAGTTATCGCTCGTTATCTTTAGAATTGTTTATAATATATATATATATATATATATATATATATATACGTAAATATTTAATTTTTTTTTCAAAACTGTCTTTACAAAAATTATCCATTTTTTTTTTTTATCATTTTTATTTTTAACATTTTAAATTTTTATTTTGAATACTTTTTTGAGAATTCCATTATTTAAAAATAAATTTTAAATAAGTATTATATTATATGATAATCTTTAACGGGTTTAAGGGATGAAGCATTCTTCCTAGTGAAATTTTGCAGAGTAACCCTGACTATGTCAATCCATTTTGTTAATCAATATCTTAAATGTTAAGAAATAATAACTATTTCAAAATTTCATTTTTTTTTTTTTTTATTATATTCTAAGGTGCTCATAATTTTTGAAATAATTAGTATTTACTATAAAAATAATCGTCATACGCAGAGTTACATGTCGTCAAATTGCTTAAGTCTATTAAAATTGTATTACGTTTCAAAAAGGTATCTTTTGTAACATAAACTTTTTTCCAATGAAATAAGTACAATAAAAAATAACATGTATGGAAAGTTGTAGTTAGTATAAAATCGTGAATAACTTGGAATTACTATCATTGTAGATAAATGTCTTATGTCTGGATTAAAATACTTAGCATGGATCTTTAAAAACAAAAGAACTATTAATAAATATTATTTAATTTTGTAAATTTCTAACGAAGTTTTTCACTAATTTTTTAGTTATTTTCATTTTTATTATTTGAAAAAAAATTGAAAATATTTAATTTAGTCACTGGCATTGATAATATACTTTCAACTGTGTAATAATTTTGCAATTTAATATAGTAAATTATGTCATTTTTATTAATATTAAACTATATTATGGTTATAGATATTGCTATTTTTCTATTTACCTTAGAAACATAAAATAATAATCATTAAATATATGTTGAATTTTTCTCATTTTTTTTTTCTATAATAAATGGACATATCTGGTTTTACTGATTCTACTATAATCAATACAATTATTAATGCAGAATTTATTTGTAAGCATTGAAATCATTTAATAAATATATTTTATTTACTATACAATACGATGTATTTAAATCCATGGATTCCGTAGAAAAAACAATTTTATAACAAATAGACATGAGTGTTTTTTGCTGTCAGAAATTTTATATAAAATATTATTAAACGGTATACGTATATTTAAAAAAAAAAAAAAAAAAAAAACATTTACGATAATATTGACATTATTACAACCCAACCTTGTTAAACGGGAAGAGAAATATTGTTGAATTTAGGATAGAACATAATTATTATTTTATTTACTAATTGAACTTGTGCATAGATTTTTGGTCGATGATACATGTCTAGTTGAGTATTGAAAATTCCGTTCGGACACGGGACACTAACTCGTTTTCTGTGGTTTTTAAATTCCAACCTCGCTCAATTGTCGTTCTTACTTTTCACCACGAAACAGTTTGCACGTTAGAAATACCGTTTAACTATTCAAATAAAAAAGGTAAAAGTTGTGTAAAAAATTAAATTAAATAACTACGAACTTATTAAAAATACATCATATCATGTCTAGTGTCCGTAGAGACCACACGTCTTTCGCACACCATTTTATAGCTCTTAATAGTATTAACGCAGTATCGCAGTAGTCTTAACGCTTCCACCAAGTATGCACATTACTTTATCGTATATAGTACAAAATGCACTAATGCACTTAACAGTATTGTGAAAAAAATTCTGCCTACGGGCGATAAGCTCGTTTGCATGCACGCTAACAATTAACACTAATTACAATGAATAATACATCAAATAACTCAAAAACAAATATAACGGAAAGACACAAGGTCCTCAAATAACGAGTTCAGGTTATCAAGAAAAACCATGTCATTCAGAGAACCAACAATACGATAAACACCTTTTTTACCACACCTAATCTTTACTCATTATTAGAAACATCGATAACGAATTAAAATGAAACAATAAGCAGTGCAATTAACACCTCAAAATCGATACCTTTATATTTAAGTAACACAATCGCAAATTAACAAAGATAACATTACTCCAAAAACACCACCATTATTCGTCATAAATATAACGCAATCAACAGATTTCCGCCAAGCAATATCAGAAACGATAATGAATGATTTTACTGCCACAGCCAAATCAAACAAAATAAAAATTAACGTAGAAACAATCAATAACAATCGAGCAATTACCAAATTCTTAGATTATAAAAAATACAAATACTACACTTATAAGCTAAAAGATGAAAAAGAGATCTCAGCAATAGTAAGGAACCTAATATTGTCAATTACCGAAATTGAAATTAAAGAAGCTAAAATTCCCAATCAAATTCCCAATTCGTAACAAAATTAATTAATAAATTTGAAATCCCCACCTTATTAATATCAGATTAGCTTTTCAATAGCTCTATATCTCAGGACATCTTTAAACTAGATACCTAATTAATTGTATTAATATCATGAAGCAACGCAGACAATCCAAAGACCCTCCTCAATGTACTAGCTGTCAGAGATACGGATACATTCACAAATCTTGCAAACTCAATCCTAGATACGTAAAATGTAATGACCCGCATCACTACACTTACAGTAATAAAAAAACTGAAGAACCTCCAACATGTGTAAACTGTAACGAACCAGATCCTGCAAATTACAAAGACTGTACATATTTCAAAAATATAATGAACAAAAAATCTACAAATGTAATAAAACAAAATAACACAACTAACCACCCCCCTGAAACATTTAACATAATCTTGTATGCAGATATTGCTTAAGGAAAATCAACATCCACCAACACGCATTCAAATAAATTATACATTGCGCTATCTAATGATTACTTACAAGAAACTATACAGGATTTTATTGAAAACATACTACAAAACAAATAAATTATCAAAACCACCATCATTAACTCGATCAAAAACCAACTATCAGCCAACCAAACAAACATAATAAATAGTAATAATAATGTCAAAAATTAATATGCATGAAATTCAATTTATCATCAGGAATGCCAATCGAATTAAGTCCAAAAAATCTGTATTAATAAAATTTTTGTTACGTTATCAAATATATATAGCCTGTATAACCAAAACCCACTTCAATAATGCTGATCCATTCAAGATAAATGGCTTTAATACATATATAGCTGACAGAAACTCTACCCACTCATCAGACGAGGTAAAGACGAAATTGAAATTTTGATAAAGAAAAACATCAAACATCACCAATCAACCTTGTCCAATATTACCAACATAGAGGCCATCGCAATAATAGTATCAATAGAAAGACAATAAATAAAAATAATCTTGGCATATAATTCACCTAATAAAAAATCTTACACGAAAACATATACCAACTATTCCAAGGAATGTGATCTTAAGTAGGGTGATCTTAATTCGAAACATCAAACTTGAGGCTGCCAGAAAACAAATCCAAATGGCAAAAACTAAATCAAATTCTCATCTAAACAACGGATCATAATATCACCACCTGCAGATTTTACTTTCCAACGTTTTAGAAGACTATAATAATAAAAAATCTATGTAAAAATTAAGAAATTAAATTTTAAATTGTAATTATAATGTACTGTACTTGTAATAACACCTAATGTGCTGAAACATTTTAATGATAATAAATTAAAAAAATATATATACATATATTTTATATACATATACTATAATAAAATCGAATTCAAACACGTGCATAGGTTCCCAAGGTTACAACTTTGAGAAATTGTCAGGATTGTACTAGGGATTCACCATATCAGAGGGAACGACATGTTCCGCTAAGTTAGACTAAAAAGTGATACTGTAAAGCGTAAAATCATCCAAAAAAAAAAAAAAAAAAATTCTATAATTATTAACATCGCTTTTATTTTTGGTTTTTTTTTTGGGGGGGTCTGTACAACAATGAAACAATAATTTCCAACAACGTATTGCCGAATGTTGTCATAGCAACGACAATACTAAGACATTGATGAGCACGATAATTATACTGATAAGATGGGTTATTATTGATTTCTCTCCGACCTGTCAATTTGGCCTAGTTTTAGAATATTACCATTTGTTTTGAATTAATCAAATATAAGATTTAAATGCGAAAGTAGTTATTGAAAAAATTCTGTTGATTTTTATCAAATATAAAAAAGTACACACAAAATAGATAATGGATAAGCAATTCGATACAATAAAATCTAAATGTTATAAAATCGACATTAAATTGAATATTTAATAATAAAAAAATAATATTAAATATGTTCAAATGTTTTTACAATGAAATTAACATAAATGTTAACATTTTAATTATTTTATATAGTTACTTATATTTTCGCATTTGTATCGAAAACGATACCAGTCCAATGTTCATACAAATTGAGATTAAAATAATTATTAAAAGTAGTACATTATTATTTATTATCTAAATTTAATTTAAATAATTTTAAGTATGTATTATTATTATTTTATGATTCTTTAAAAATAGCTTATTAAGCAAAAGACTGGTTATTTTTGATTGAAAAAAAAAAAAAAAAAAAACTGAACATCGAAATCGTTGTAAAACAATAGCTTCCATACCACATCCAAGTTATGAAGTGCACAATAATTGAATTTATTATTTATTAATTACATCATTTCTATAAATTACTGAAGTAACTAAACCAACTTTTAATCATAAAAACTCTTTAAAACTAAACCCTCGTGGTTATTAAAACTCGGAGAATATTGATCACATTGTACTCGTATTGCTATATAAATGTACTTGTGAGAAAATTATTATAAACTATGAGTGTACGCATTTATTTATTAGTTATTCTTATTATTAAAAGTGTTTAGTTAATTCAAAAAAAAAAAAAAAAAATCATTTATTTTATTATTTTGATTTTAATGCACTAAATTTGATTTATGAGCATCGTGTTATAGTCACTTAATACCGTTTAATGTTATTTATAGTTAGTTCCTTATTAGTTGTTAGTACAAAGAATTTATCATCGGTCATACATCTTGGCATATTCATAGGGCTGAATAAGTCTGAATAGACTTCTGAACAAAACTTTGGAACCATAATATATTATACACGATGTTTGTTGATTTAAATATAATATTAGTATTTATTAACACATTTTATTAATAGTAACACAGTATAATATAATTCAATTTATTTTTTTAACTCAAACGTACACAGATTTTACTTCAATATTTAGCATAAAGAGAATTTTATACCGTCTATTTCAGTCTATTTAACACACGCAAAACATAGAAAATTAGTCGAATGAAAAATTAATTTTTCATTAAATCTACTTGATGTCGATTTTCCACATTTTAGATTTTTTTTTTTATTATAAATTCTTTAAAAATGTAAATATTACAGTTGTTTAACTTTAATTTTTTTTATTAGAATTTTTTAAGGATATAAGATAATAAAATCGAAATTATTGAAAAGCTATTATCGACTAGACTTAGCGACAAACTTAAATTTAATTTCAGAGTTCAAATCGCTTTACTAAATCAATTTGTACGTTTGCAAAGAACACAAATAAATTGCTATGTTTTGTGTGTGTTAAATAAACGTTCACATCGAATTCTTTTAATGTAAAATACGATAAATAATTTGCTTTAGAGATGCACAATTTTATTTTTTATACTGTAACCATATATAGAATAGT
Source organism: Melanaphis sacchari (assembly GCF_002803265.2). Lineage (NCBI taxonomy): Eukaryota > Metazoa > Arthropoda > Insecta > Hemiptera > Aphididae > Melanaphis > Melanaphis sacchari. Next base: position 2,355,834 of record NW_020271162.1, on the reverse strand, counting down.
ATTTGCGTAATATTTTATTTATTTTTTTTATTCAAAATATTTTTCCTAAAAGATGATATTTTAACATAATTTATTAATATTTATACTATTATTTAATTTTATAGTGAAATGAAGCGAGAAAAATAGTTAAAATTCCACATTCCTTCTCATTATAACACAAATCACCAAATAGAAGGTAATTTGAAGAATTCAGGAAATTACGAAATTTTATATACATAATTTTTTCAAAGGAGCTAAAGTTAAAATAAAAAATAAATTGAATTAATGTTAATGAAAACATAATTTATCAAGAAAAAAATATTTTTTGTCTGCAAAAAAATAAATTTTGTCCAATGTCTGCATGGTGATTTGCTGACCACTTTTCCATAATAATAGTGTCTGGCTTTTTGTTTTACTAGTCCTTAATATTCAATAATTATGAATAATATGATTGTTCGATATTTGACCTCTGTAAATTAAAACCATTGACTATTTCAATTACATTTCGTTTGTAGAATATCAACAAATATCTTCACGTTGAATTATTTTGGTGTTATGTTTAAAGTTAGGTACGACATCTACAGTATCAACAAATGAGAATAGTTATTCCATAAAACCTACGTTACAAATAATACATAATATATTATCATGATTATTTGTATTTCAACTAAAAGCAAAATCACAACGCTATCACGTGTTTTATAAGATTGGAAATTATTGATGCTTACAAGAAAAAAAATAATAAAAAATAAACGATATCTTCTTAACTACAACATAAAAATCCGCCATTGATATGTTCGAGTGTTCGCGTAGATGCAACGGATGGTCGTATATATTTAATAATATGATGAATAGTATAGGTACGCAATGCAGTATTTATGCGATTCGAGGCGAAAGCTAATAAATATAAACATAAAACATACCTACGTTTACGACTTTCATCACAACTCACGCGCAGTTGTCGGGTGCCTATATAATATTATGTATACAAGCCAACTCTCGTGGCGGGACGTTTCGAGTTAAATGATACGTATTCATTACACACGAACATTCAAATTTTGATTAGGGCAGCAATGGCGGCGATATGCAGGACCCGTACATCAATAAAAATATTTATACCGTAGTGGCAAGTAAATGTACACCACTGCAGTATTTCGAGTACCTACATAATGTGAAATCTTACGTGATATTTTTTCTGAATCATTTAATGAAATAAATTCCTTATGAGAAATCTCTTCATTACCTATAAATATTAAGTTTAAGTGTGCCCAACACACATTTACCAACACATTTATCATGAATAATAAATCGACTAAATGTCGGTAATTATCCAATCAATATCACCACAAAGCGTAACGGGTTCGTCTATGTTATAACTAATAGATTTGCGTTAAAATATTATGCCGTATCTGCCGTGTTCACCATTTAAGAGTTCATTGAATCTAAACTAAATTATAATTATTACAAACCAAATTTTTTGAATAATGTCTACATATTACAACGGAATGTAGTAGGTTAGTATAATTTAATGTTATGTACACACGTTATACAGAAATTGAATAAACACGCAACAAGCCTGCGTTTTATTCATCATGATTTTTTTTTTCATTATCACATTGTGATATTTAATATGTTTTACGATTTCAAAGTTAAATTAACTTTGATTTAAATCTATTATGTATTGAATTATTAAAACTATATAGAAAGAAACTGTAACAGTATTACACCCTAAATGTATTATAAAAAATATTTTCAATAAGTAATATAATAAAATTACCATATTTACAGTAAGTTCATTATATATTTATTGTAACTTATACAATTCTATTAGCTGGGTTAAACGAAACAGTAATTATTTGAAATTAATTATATTCTGTTATACGCAGGTATATCATACAACTATAATAACAGTAGGCATATATAAAACAAAATAAATTCGCGTGCATAACCAAAATTGTCAACCCTTAATGACAATACGAGTACAGAATAGAACCTTTGAAATTCACTTTTGTTTCGTAAAAGTCTTATTATTATTAATTATAATAACGCTTAAATGTTCAATTGAAATATTATTACGAATTATGATTATATTATTGTTGTCATTAATTACTTATTAGTTAAGTATTTTGTATTATTAGAAAACAAGATTCTAGAAAAGAATGAAAATTCAAACCTTTTATAGATTACATAATCATGTAACAAAATATTGGTTATAAAATTCTGTTAATATTGAATGCACATGTGTTATAATATTATACTTTATTTTATGTTCTATACTTCATAGTGCATAGTGAATAATGAATACCGATTGGTGAACATTAATATTGGCCTACAATATTTTTAAAGTTTACACACAATGTCACAACAAGCATTTTATTAAGTGTTCATTCGCCCAGAACTTTTTTAGTTGTTTTGATAAATAAAAATAGCACTATTTTATTATGTACATGGAAAATCTCATTTAATTTTGGTATTGACAAGAATCGGAAAAAAACGTTTGCATCATATCCAATCATAATAATTACAATATTTGAGACGGTTAAATAAGGTTTTCTATTTGTTTCATTTTAACATGATATTTTATTTAAATAGGTTAAATTTATCAAAATATGCCTTTATATATTATATATTATGTAGTAATAAAGTTAGTTTTGCATTTGATGCAATTTCAAATGTGAAATTCATAAGTCATAACAGTATTACAATATACTCAAGGATTTGAATTGTTTATTAACTATACTTAATAAAAACTTTATACCTGTTATTCAAATTATTTATTTATTTATTTGTTTATTTATTTTTTTTTTTTTGGAAAAATGTTTTTATCAAATCAAAATAACCCAACACTACCAACCACTTACTCACTTATATATTTTTTAAGATTTTAATTATTGTTAAATATCATTGTAGAATAACTTATCGTTATTTTAATTATTTTTATACTTTATTAAATTATTAGAAACATATTTTGCTTCTTTATATTTTGGCGGCAAATAAATGTAAACCAGCAGCATTTTATACCATTAAAAATCAAATTTTTTTTTAAATATTATGTCATCAATGCTGATTTCAATAAATTGGTCATAAATAGGTAATTCGGTAAGATAAATTATTTAATTATTCGCTTTAAGCATTACTAAATATATGCTTGGAACCTCTAAATCTATGCAATATAGTTTAAAAACTGAACCTATATAATCGTAAATTATATGCATACATATGTACTTAGATATCGTATAATAATGTATAATATACATACTGATGATTATAATATCTGATATTATTTAAGATATTTTAAATATTTTATATTATACATTACAAAAGAAGTCTAAAAATCTAGAAAAACATGGTTATTTTTTGTATGTTATATGCAACTATAACAATTATTATTTATTAAATAAATTTTTTAAATAAAAAAAAAAAACAAATTATGAATAAAATGTAATAATTACACAATATTAATTGAATTAAAAACTAGTTAAAATATCGTAATATTTAGTTATAAGCCACCATGTTTGTTTAATTTAGGTAAAAAAAAAAAATATTATTGTAGAGTTTATTGTGTGTAATATTGTATACCAATTTAACGATCTATCTTATCTTAATCTTTTGTACGGTGGGGTTTCCTTAAGACAATTTACAGCAAGTACCACTATACCTTTGACAACTCCACTAAACAACAACTAATAAATATAATATCTTCCACAATCAAAAATTCTAAAACCACCCATTGAGATCCCATCGTTATATTATGCTGAACAACGATAGTTTTAATTAGGTTATAATCCTGGGTGTCTTTTGTCGTGTATGAAAGTAAAACATAATTTATCTTACCATATATTATATACTTGGTTATAATATTTTATGCATACCAAAAATAATACTTATCCAATGTATAGTATACATTGTATAATATTGTAGGTTTTATAAAATTATATCCAAATCTATACCGTTACAATTGCGCTGGCGCATTATTGATTTGAATCTGTGATAAATCAAAAAAAAAAAAAAAAACAATTATATGTCTATATACTATGTATCAGTTATCACGTTATAATTATCATAATATAAGCTGTCAATTAATCAATAATCGAATTGTTAATATTCAATCTAGTCAAGTACGAAAATTAAAAGTTAAGTAGGTAAGTAGGTATGGCTCTGCCATACATTTTGTATCCTGTGGGTTACTATTAGAGGTGTGTTAAATTGAATACTAATGATAATATTTACAATTGATATTCTGTTTCTAAAATACGTAGTTGGTGGTTTAGCGTACATTATTGGTTTGACCCAAATAAATAAAACCTCAAACCATGTCCACTGCTGTATTGGCAATTTGCACCAATAGGCATTCAATGGCGAAAAAATATAATAATACTTTGACGACTAATAGTAGAATACAGTTCTTAATTAAAACGTTCAATTGTACTTCGGTGGCGTACAAATTGGTTTTAGAATGTTCAACAGTATTTTTCAATTGTTAATTTCCACCCAACACCATTCAACAGACAATTATTATTATTATTATTATTATTATTATTATTATTATTATTATTATTATTTCTGTCATTCTTGTTATTTTTATTTATTTATTCAATAAAACATTTTTAGTATTTTTTTTTAACTCATTGCTTAAAAATAAAAACTCAAATTCATCTTTTGAAATCAATAACCTATAGATATATGTAATTATTAATAATATTGTATTAATTATGTTCTTTTTCTTTCTCTTATTTGGTCATACTTACAAGTTACATTTCTTACATAATTTCTTCAAACTTTAATTTAATTACTTCACCACTCTTAAAAAACCTCATAATCTACATCATTCCTCATCGTGTCTCCAAATACCTTAAATTATCGCTATAATGCACACATTTATTATCTTATTTTGATTCAACTGTCAAAATAAAAAAATAAATATTTTCAATATTATTATTATTTAACTTTCCAGACTATAACTTAGTCCATGGTTATGCTATAAAATTTAATTTTTATTTAAAATATAATTTATATTGTCACATAAATATAGATATTTAATGTTATAATCATGTAAATTTAAATTTAATATTTGAATTGTTGAAACTTAAAATTTAATGTTTATATTATAATACTAGTAAAAATAAATAAATAACGAATCAGTTACACTCTGCTGATGTTTTATTTATAACTTTTGAAATACTTTAAATTTAATCTGAAAGACAAACGTGAAATCGGCACTAATCTAAAACTCATAACACTTTTAGCAGTATATTACGTATTATTATATGTGTTATCATTGACTTGTATATTATACTGAGTCAAATATCAGTTAATAAATTGGACAAGTTATAATGTGATCGTTTTGAAATAAATACATCGCCAAGGGTGTAGATTATTGGTTGGTATTTAATTGGAAATCTATTACAAAAAAACGGTACTTTTGTATAATTACAATTTTTTGAAGTGCGCGAAGTATAATATGTGCTACTGTATTCAGTATGATATTTGTTGATTTTTTTATAGCCAAGAAAAATAAAAATGATAATAATTAATGGTTAGACAGTTTATCGTATTGTTAGAAACCATATTTAAATCTAGCTTGCTTAAAAGACAAAATACTTACGATATATATATAAAATGTATAAATTTATAATATGAATTATAATATTTTTTTTTTTTTTTATTATTTCGCTATTCTTTAAAATTAAATTAGATTTCACAAATAATTATATTTAGGATTTTTACAAGACTTTATAAATTGCATATACATTGATTCGATTAAAAGGAATTACATTTCAAAAACATCAATCCATGTATTAATCATTTTAATATACTATGTATTCTATTTCATAATTATTGTGAATTAATTAAAACTTTGAATAAAATTTTATGAATTTTATAAATTGAAATACTTATTTATGTAAGTTGTATACATATTACATATACATACCTAACACTTAGGTATTGAGAATATAGTGAAAGTTTTGGAATTCACTTACTTAATAAATTATTATATACGTAAAAGGATTAAAAAAATAAAAATATTTAAATGGAACAGTATTTTTATAATATTTTGGCAGTTAGAATTCTTAAACAAATGTACCAGACAAATAATTTTGCCGCAAAACGAAATTTGAACACCTATTTAATACATATCGATGTGAATTATTATACCTGTTTAACAAAACCCCTATTATAATCCTATTTTTAAGATATTTTTATTTATTAAATTCTTATAAAATATACTTTAACTTCATACCGGAAACTTTTTTTAGTTCAAATTATGCACAATATAAGTTAACTTAGATAATCATAGGGTAAAATAATATAACATAAGTCAGTAGAAGATGAATGTTAAAATCTGTAAAAATCATTAAAATCACAATTCATAACAATTCGTGTGACAAGTTGTGTATGTAACCCATAACGAGCATCATTCAATTTAACGATGCAAACATTTAAACTTTTGAAGACATTACAATTTAACAGTAAAACGTCCTGATTAATTATTTTCATATTAGTTGAACTGTCATCTTTTCCTAGCAATAACATCACTATATTATTTTATACTCAGTATAAAATCCGATAATACTTACTAGTAAAAACGATATTTATATATATTATATATAAACAATATAGATGCATGTTCACTGTTCATGCATATTCACATTTTTTTTTTTTTTTTTTACTTCAACGTGATGCATTTAATTTCATAACACCGCAAAATAAAATATTATATCCTAAAAGCTACGATTAATTGTATTCCTGACTAACCAGATTTTTGTTATTTATTGGATTTCTGTCAAACAAAAAAAAAAAAAAAAATGAAAATAATAATAATAACATAAAGCTAAACATTACTTGAAATTACGGGTACGACAAGTGGATCAAATTAATAGCAGTCAAAGAAATGCAGGTACATATTTTATAATCAATAATTTGTATGTGTGGGGAGAAAAAAATGAAAATTAAAAATATCCTCGTACGGTATAAAATCCATTTTTGAATGCTGGTATTTCGACATGCGATGCAATAGATTATTTTTTATTTTTACAAAGAGTTATTATTCTTATGTCTTGTGGATGGATTTCGGGAAATGATTGTGATACACATCACTCTCACACTGCAGAAGACACAATTTTTTTATTAAATTTTTTCTCTTAAAAGTTCGTTTTTTAATTAAATTATATTTTAATAGTTATCCAATAGTATTTAATTTATATTGCATATTGTTTTATTGGTCAGCACGCATTGAATTCCGTATTCATTTTATCTGTGCTTACTTAATCGAAAATAATTAAAAATGTTTTGTACCTCGCAAAAGCTAAATAAGCTTTTTGACATAAATATCCTATTGAAATAATAATACACGCAAGCATCAGGCCACCAGACAGTTAATTAAAAAGAATCTGATGATAGTTAAGCATTAATCAAACAGTCAGAGTATAATATATTCTTTTTAATTTTTTGTAAAATCCATTAAAATAATATTAGCAACCTAGTTTATATATTTATAGGATAAAATACCCTAAATAATTGTTTAAGCGATGGAAAATTATAATAACTATAATTAAATAATTTAGAAAAACGTTTCATCTTTAAACGTTGTATAATGTATATAGAATTAATAGAATAATTACATGAACCATATGTATCGATACAGTAAGCCTGTAGTTTTAAATAGTAAATATTTGTTTTAATAATAAACTACATAATATAATTTACACATCAACCACAATTAAATAGCTTAATTTAATGTTATACCCAGATAGTTATATTTAGTTTATATGTTATAATATTATATGAAAATCGTATAACATTTTTGAAACAGCTAAACTAAAAAAAAATCAAAATATATTTATATACTTTCATTTTTAATTTATTCCCCTACCTAAAATATTTCAACACAAATGTTTTTAAAAACCGTTATTAAATTAAATATTTTGTACTTAAAACCCTATACTACATCACAGTCAGATATTGTGGAGTGGTTGTGTTGATCGTAGCGATCAGTTTTATTTTTAAAGAAACAAAAATGATTTAATAACTCATATGCGTATTAGTCACTACATAACTGGTCTACGAGCTGATATACACAATACACAAGTGGAGATTTGTATATTAATAATATTATTGTGTTTAACACAATATACTCCTATGATATATACGTATAATGTATTTTCCTATGACATACAAGTGTAGTACAGAGTAATAATAATTACGAGAAATAGTCATTGTAATGATACCCTAGTTGTGTAGATACTACAGTTAAAATCATTTGCGTGGTATGTATCCGTGAAAAGTTCAATACACAATATGCATATATATATATATATATATATATATATATATATCATAAATGGTTGTAATATGTTAACGCATTTATCATAAAGTAATAGTAATTATACACATTTTGGTTTTTAAATTATCCTTAAAACACGCTTTACTGTGATATTATATTATAATAACAATTCCTTTAAATAAAGTTGCATCCACTAACAAAACAAAAAAACAAAATCAGTCTGTATAAAATATAATATATATATTTATAAATATAAATTAGTTATCAGTTTTATATATTTTTAATAACACGAATCATTTTAAAAAATACACATGAAATTAATGTATGAGTAGGTATTTAGAATTTTTTTATGATTGAGATATTGCGTTGATGAAAATTATGCTATTCATCGAGTGAAAAGTAATTCAATTTTTAATATAGTAGACAACTATGGTTTTAATCACCTAATGGAGTTAAAATTCTAAATAATTGGCAATTGATAACTTATCTCCGCCATCATATTATCTTTAACATACAACATATAATCCTGAACAGACAAATTACACTTAAAATGGACATGAATGATGAATCGTTAGAAAGAGAATTATACTGATACATAATTATAATAGGTATTGAGACTTACTGTCACGTCGTATCATGTACGTTAATAAATAAATAAATGTTTGAATAGTTTGAATAAGTAATACTATACAATCAAAACAAGTGAGATTTATGCGTGTACCTACGTATTATGGATATTATTGTTCATAATCATTAAAAGTTTTGAAACTTCTGCTGATTGGCATTTATGATATATATTTAACGTTCATCTACCTTTATTCACAGAAGCTTAATTAAAATATTTGAACACTCAAACAGTGTTTAACACATAAATAATAATTGGAATATTTAAATAATCGATTTTGACTGGGTACTGAGGTTTCGGTGTTGGATACTCAGCCTGGTTTTTTTTGAGTACCGACAAAAATATCATGCTTATTATCATTAGATATTTACTTTCGGTACTGTGTTATTTATTTTTTTTTTTAATAATTAGTTATTTGGTTTTACTAGTTAAAGAAATTGTTATTTTATCAAATGGAACTTTTTAGCATAAAATATATTAAATTCGCATATTATTCTTTGTTGGTTTAAGAACTTAAGTTTGTGACGTAGCTCAATTATTATCACACAATAAACTATGAACCAGTGTAAAATCTGAAATAATTAATTTATGTAATAGTATTGGTAAGTATAGATTATTAACATCAAGCCATCCAGTCTTAAAATTTATATTTTAGGATTTAAGATTGATAAAAATCTATAATTTTTCCAAATTAAAATATTTTTATGATTTTACAAATTATAAATTAGGAGCAACAATAAGAAATGTAATATGTTGTATTCTCCAAAATTTTTATTGTTTGTTATGTAAAAATCGTGGTCATAGTACTGAATAATGAGTACTGAGAAGTTTTTGAATGGAACGTTGTTCGTAAAATTATTATTGTTTTACCATATTTATAGAGTTTTTATAGTATAGAACATTAATTGAAAATATGCATAATTCATAATAACTTTTGATTTAATTGAACTAAAAATTTGTCAGATCATACAATGAGTTTAATTTTATAAATAAATTTATGTTATTTTAATTTTATAATACGAATCTACTATATTAAATACAATATAATAATACAGTACAACAATAGAAAAAAATATATTTATACGTAAACATTTATATCTGAATAAACGGAAGGAAAAATGAAGAATCGGTATTTTAAATTAGCAATGAAAGGAATTGGTAAAATAAGAAAATAAGTTGAATAAAAGTATATATTTTACGTAAAGGGATAGAAGAACAAATTTGGTGGCTAGGAAAATTGAAATTTACATGATATAGTTATTCAGTTCAGTAAAAGAGAGAATATTGATTAGAAATAAAATATTTATAGTTTGTCTACGTTCCATAAGATTCAAAGATTCAATACCTTGTAAGTAGAATTGGTGAGTATTCGTGAGGTAGATCGAAGAAATAATATATGTAGCTTATGTTGATAAAAGAATATCGTTGAAAAGTCTTTTATAATAGAGCCATACTCAAAAGGGTGAACTTTGGAATAAAAAATAAAATTTGATTGAAATAATAAGATTAAATTCCTTAAAAACATTATAAATAAATCCGAAATATTTGAATGATTCACAACAAATACTTTGGATATGCTTAAAAAGGCACATATCCGTATCAGATTAAAGTCAAATATTTAGCTGAGTCATTTATAATTTTTAGAGCAATATTATTAACGGAATAAGTTTATCTAATATACATTATGGTAATAGAAAGTTATAACTGACCACTTAGATGTACTCAGTAGACAGCTTAATAATTCTTCTTAAAATACTTTACATTAGTTTTCATTTTGAAATAGCTGACAATCAGAAATAGAATTATAATGAAGAGGAAAACATTCATACTATTTATTTGATATACTGTTTATTAGAAATTTTTCATGGTGGAGAACTGATATGACCATTTCAACAAAAAATACAATCAGTTACGAAAAGAATACAGCAACTTAAAGTATACCAAAAGAAAGTTTCTTAAATAACCAAAGGATTAAAACATTTGCGTTGTACTGTGTTATTTAGATTAGGGAATAAAATCATGAAAGAAGATGTTTACTAATTATATTAGTAACATACTTATTAATTTCGATCTACATGGAATTAAAATGACTGATAAAATCAGAATTAGTCTAATTAATAAAAGTTTTAGAATGGGCAGAAAGATATCGAAACCCAATACGCCTTAATAGAATTATAGAGGATCAGATAAACACCTAAAGCATACGAAAAAACCACTGACTTGATATTATGGAATGCACGGAAAAACGTCATAGTAAATAATAATTAACGATTAAAAAATTAGTATAGAAAAGAGATCAAATCGGTAGGTAGACTAGTGAATATATTAAATTATGCATTTTTTAATTTTTAACATTCTTAACGATATTTAACAATACGTGATAGAGGATACAATAATAAATTCCTCGATAATATTAACGCACATCATTCGTTATTTATTGAATTAGGTCATTAATTTTGTCGTATGAATCAAAAAAACATTCATTTAATATCCATACATCATAATATGACATTTATACTATGCCGGTTAATTTAATTTTTTTTTTTTTTTTGTGTGTGTGTGTAACGAGCTCTAACCTACGCGTAAGTTCTAGTTACTGATTTATTTATTCAATTTTTATTTTTCTAATTAGTACATTTAATGATTTCTCATTTTACTTTGGGGAATATTACTTATTTTACAGATCTCGTGGAACCTTGCTTGATTATTATAAAATTATCATATTATTATCGCAACATTCGTGATCGAATATCATAATTATGTTTCAAAACACAAACGCGATTGCATCACAGCGATGTCTCGCGATATCGTCACTCGAAAACTACAAATTACAAATATAATTACACTTACCTATATGATTAACGCATAACAGTGCAACAACCAATCGTATAACAGCACATCCGAGCACGCGACCCTTCATTTTGCCTGTGCGATTGCGAGCGTATTTTGCTGCAGAGCCGTTCAGGTTGTGCGTCACGGAAGTAATGACATTACGTCGTTGCTACCACCAAAATAATTTATAGACGCTGATTGGTTACTGAAACACAAAATACGTGATGATTAAATGTATTTATAATAATTATTATTAATATAGTTATTGTTCAAACAGATCTATTGCACACCGTGAAAGAGGAGAGAAAATAAAATGCTAAGATTTTATAAGTCCGTAGTTTTTTTTTTTTTTTTATATAACAAAGACCGTCTTATTCATAGAGTTTTACCTTACATCAGTTATATGTCTCTAATATTTATAAGTCAAAGTTCTGTCTCTAAGTATTTATTTATTTTTTTTTTTTTAAACTAATATGATTGGTGTTGTATATAAAAATAATAAGTATACTAATGGTTGTTATACTGTTGAGTAGTAAAAAATGATAAAATTAATTAATTTATTCAAAATATGCTTTCAATTTTAGTTAATTCGTACACATTATTTTGTAATTATGCTTAGATTTAAGACTATTAATTTTTTATGTGTACCTCATCGTTACACAGGAAAATTAAAAAAACTGGAATTCATATAATTAGTTTTCATATGTATTAAATATTAAACGATATAAAGTTATTATATTTATTTTTTAATTGTTTATATACATTTCTATTAAAGTATTAATATCAGTTTTCCGCGAAACAATTTTCATTGAAACAAATAGAAACCGGACGTGATTGATAACTTTATACATTGTTAGCTTTCAACCGTACTTTTTATACATACATACAAATACACCGGAATCAACGTATCATACATCAAGTTTCTGTATCAAATCCTCCGTAGATAAATAATTGTTCACTCAAGTACAATTTTGTCATGATAGGAAAACAAAAATAAAATAAAAACTAAACCAAAACTAATATTCGCTCAATCCGAATATCACGATTATAATTAATTACGGAAGAGAACTGATAACTAGACACTCAACACTCAGATTTAGAATTTTACAATTGTTTACATAGCCTCACAAAAGCACCAAACGCGTGCAAGTGTGTAATCGATAGTTACCTTCAAACACAATAACATAACCAACTGGCCGATGAGCGATTCGACCGTTTTATGCAAATCTACTCTTTTGAACAAACTAAACTTATCAGCTAGATAATTTTAACCGTATAATAGTGTATTGACATTGAACAGAATAATAATATTATCGTGCTATGTTCATGCCTAAACATAATATCAGCCAAACGTACGAGGGCATCTGTCCTACCCATCGAGAAATAACCAAACACCACACACTCGTGCCGAGTCCCCACTCAACTTGCAGGTGTAACAAAGACACATATTTATTCCGATCGGAATCCAATTTATAATTATATAATAATACTTTTGTTGTTCACATAATTATGTGCTTGTTAAAAATATTTATCGCTGTTTTACAAACCTGAAACCAATGACTTAGCCATTTAAAAGGATCTATATTTTACATACGATACCTAACCTAGCGCCCATGATGCGAGGCAGATATAGATAAAATTATATTATGATTTATGACGAATATTTTTACTCAATATCTGCTATTTGGCTGGATCTATATTGTATTTGTTATTATGATTTGTCAGGTCTTTATGTTTTACATTTAAACGATTTGTCTTGTTCCATATTTGAACATACGTCATAAACGAATTGAAACAATCATTAAAATCTAAATTATTCAATACTCAAAGCACGTACGTTATATTATGCGTCTTTGATATATTTGTTTTGATTTATATTACTATATTTACTTAGCTTTTGGTTAAATATTATTTGTGATATTTTTGAATTTTCATTTTTTTTTTTTTTAAAGAGTCTTGTTTAACCGTAGCACTGGGTTATGAAACTAAACAAAGACGATAATATTTTTATAATAATATGTTATGAAACATTTCATCACTGGTTGATATTTAAGATTCTACAATTGTACATACGAAGTATAAATAAACGAGATATTCAGGTAAATAACAGAAAAATCGTTTAGTTTTCATCATAAATTTGTTTTTTATTTATTAAATTTTAACAGAGATCGAACTCTCGGTATGCTTTAAAACTAAAAAGAAAACATATAACAAGTATATTTTTTTAATGACACGCCCATTACTGTATTTATATACGAATATAAATATTATAAGAAAAACTTGGTTTTTCTTCTTTTTGTTAAAAAAAGTAATCAAAACTTTATTCAAAATCTAAATCAGACTTCATTGACCTTAAAGGGTTTTATGTGATATAGTACCTTAAAAAAGGGGGCAATTTATTAAACGAGTAAAAGATTTATATTTTTACTTTTTATTTCAGCTGTGCTTTTAACTGTTTTCGATGCTTTTAAAAATATTAACTTTACTCCCACACTGCCAGCAATACATTGTTCTGTATAGATGCAAAATAAATATCTGATGATGGTACTTTATTGGACGGTTGGTTACTATATATATATATATATATATATATATGTATAGAAATAACGGTTTTCCTTGGTAATCGATTATTTCAAGATAGGTGTTAATAGCAAGGCGCATTAAAATGCATTGGTGTTAAAATGAATACAATACAATAGAGCGAAAGCAGATGCAGAATATTACGATACGATATATTATTATAATGTTTTGTGTAATTTCACTCGTAAGCAAGGGATAATGATGTGCACAGGCAAGTATTTATTATATATTTTATATAATGTTTACTACACGAATAATACTAAACCGTCAAAAAATGTCACTATCAAAACTGTCAAATGAGCATTTTAAACCCTTATTATATCGTAATGATTTAAAATCGAGGAATGGTAAGTTTCTATTTGATAAGTAGAGATTTCAGTTAAGACATTATTAGTTTTACACTGTATTATTATACGTATACTGTCAGAAGTAACGAAGCATTAAAGCAACAGAATTATCGTACATAATAATTTTATAATAAGTCAAATTAATAGATATACATTATTTATTTTATGTTTTTGTGAAAATATCAATCATCTATATTAGCGTTTCTTAAACTTTTGTAGAACACGGACCAATGATAAAAAATTTTTTTGAAGACTTGGAATCCATAATACATTTTTTTTGAAAATCATTTTTTTACAAAACATACCATGTTATTATAACCAAATTATAATAATTATTTTAAATTACAAATTACAAAAGTAGATATAACAAAGCATATACATTTATAATTATTTTTATTATAGTAAGTTTTTATAAAAATATAATATCAGTTATTTTATTTACTTAATGCAATGGTATTGATTTTTTTGAAAAAAAAAAAAATTATAATAATTCACTCATGTCACATATTGACACATGTTATATGTATAGCTCTCATGGACCCCCGTGGGGCCACGGACCACAGTTTAAGAACTGATGATCAATATTATTATTTAAAATGTATAATATTTAATATAATTCAAAAATCAAATTTACAATTACAATAGTATAATTTTTTTGGTGTAATTTTATGTGTAAAAACGACTATTTAATTATGAATCATGATGTTTTTTCTCCATTTATATTTCTGATTATCAAATCTTTCATTCATTGTTATAACTATAGAGTGTGTATTATATTTAATAATGAACTGCAATAATTAATGACTAACGTACACTACATGCAAATTGATTCTAACTAGTGAAAATATTTATTATTCTTATATTCTTAGTAGTTTTATTCGAAAAAAATAGTAGTAAAGTAACATATTATAATATATGATAAAATAGCTCTTTGAAAATGTTATTAATATATATTATTTTTTACATTAAAAAGTCCCTAAAAACTTGATTTTTTTTACGATTTTATTTTAGTTATAATAAAAAAATACGGGCTCTATTTAAGAATTGAAAACCATTAATCAAATAGCTATTATTTTTATTATTATTAACATTTTCTTTAAACTTTTGGAAAGAGTTCAATAATTTCAGTAAGAAAAAAAATATACAGATGTTACTTTAACTTGTGATATAAGTTTATAGCTTATACAATATAAATACCTATATAATAACATAAATCCGTATACTTCATCAATGTTTCCCAAAACCACTCTTGATAATTCAACGGTTTCATAAAAAAAACTAGCTTAGAGACAATCGAATAAGCCAAAAGTAATAGCAAATATTTATAAGATTTTAATAACGGATAGTTCTCTAACAAGTGAAACATAAATATAGATATTCAACGCACGCTTTACTTATTAAGTAAAAAAAGAAAATAATAAACCATTGCAACAACTCAGCATACATCACAAAATATGGGAGACAATGATAAAAAAAAATAAAAATGTTTATCATCAACTAGTTTGATGAAATAATTAAATTTTTTAATTGGTTTATTAGATAATACTTAATTTATATACAAATCCAATAAATTGTAAAACATACATACACATTTAATTGTTAAATAATTGTTATTGACTATTATGAAAGGGGTTATAAAGATTAAGTACTTAATATAATTTAGGTAAATAATTTTCTTCTATGAAAAAAAATTATAAAAAAAATCTCGTGAGTTCTGTTATTTTGTATTCATTATGGTTATACTACTGGAGTGACAATGAATATACTAGTTTTTATATTATGTATATGTATGCATTTCTGATATTTTTTTTTTTATTTTGTTTGTCATCACATTTTTGGTACAATAAAATATGCCTAACTATAACCTAACTTTGAAAGAAGTTTCTGGTAATGAATTAGATCTAAGTAGTCGGATTCAGATTTCTAGTACTTTCATTTATAATGAAAAAAAAAATTAAAACCGGGAATATTAATTTCATTAATCAATAGTTTTTGACCAAATCGATTATAATTTTTTTGCTCTGATTTAGTTTTGATTTGAGTAGATATTTTTAATTGCTACTAAATATTTATGTAAGAACTTAGAGATATAATAATCAAAATAATAACACAAAAAGAAGTATTATATTCAAAATATTTTTGTCAGAATTGATTATTTATAGTCATTATAAATTGTTAACTTTTTATTTATTTTTTTCGACACCTATTGATTAAGTTTTTATAATATAAGCTAACGATTATTAAAAATATGCAACACTCAATGTAATTTTATACCTAATTACAAATAAAATAAACTGATTAATTGTACACATTTTTTTTGTGTCACTTGAATCTAAAAATTTGGTGATTCATTAAAGTTATAAATTTATATATATATTATATTATATTAATATATTATTTATTATATTATATTATATATATGCTATACATATTTATTGCATTTAAACATATATATATATATATTAATAAATGCTTATCTAACACACTTAACCACAATATTCATATATATATATATATAAAAAAATGTAAATTGATAATCTTTGCTGAATCGCAAAGCTACCCTTATCATAACACCTTGTTTGAGACATACAATTTGATTTTTATGATCAACTGAATGGGATAACGTTTATTTATTATTTTTTTCGTTTAACTAATATGCGTATACATGCATAGGAAATAAATTTACGAGAACACCATTACCGACACGGAAGTTATAAATGTTGGTACGCCAAGTTCTTCCGGAGTTACATTCCGACGCTCGTACCGGGACAAAATGTAAATAGGAATATTCATATATATATTCATCTATTCCACATAAAGATAGAAAGACAGACAGACAGCTAAACGCATCGAGGCAGTCTATGTATATAAAATAAGTACCTGGATAAACACTTAAAGAAATCGCCGTCGTCTGAACGCAAGTTGGTTTTTTCTTCGTTTTATGCGGGCGTAAATATGTAAATGACGACGTCGTCGTATTCGGCTCAGACGTTTCTAACGTTCTCAACAAAACTCGACCGTATAAAAATATATATTTGTGTAACATCATAATATAATGTATACTATAGTGCATATAGGCTAACTCTGTAAACGCATAAGTAATCGGCGAGAGCGTTACGGAAACAAAGTTTTCTAGGCTATTAAAAGCAATACCGCCACTGCCGTCACTGCCACTGTATACTTCCGCTTTACCCATACCAGTATTCCCCCGTGTGTCCGTAGCGTGCATCGTATATAATTACGTTTAGCTGTTGAGTAATCAGCCACAAATCAAACATTTATCGCAAAGTTTATCGATAGGCGTCAAGCCATGAGCAGCTGCAATCCGAAAGGTGATTACGATGACAACGGTATACTAATAAATAATAATGGTTTTATCAGTATGAAGTTTTGTCTATAATATAGACACGCTTTGTTTGGATTAAATATATATTTTATTTTATTTTATACATTTGTATTAGTGACAGTTAAAATCAACTTGAATTCAACAAAATATTTCATGTCTACAGCTCGTCACCCCCTACAATATTTTTGAAATCCTTTGCGCCATTCTGTATTATTATAAACATTTCGTGCAATATGTTTTATAGATAAATATATAGATATACACACACACACATATAAACATAAATAAGTTATTTTTATAGTTACAATGAATGACGTGGTAGAAAGTTTTCTGCGACAAGAGCATTAAAGTACAAACAAATATCATGATGATATTATGCGCAATGCGCAATGGTAATTTTAACGCATAACTACGGCGACATATAGTTGCACTGTAAATTTGGTATTTGCATACCAGTTTTTGCCTTTTTTTTTAAATTTATTCATTTTTTCTCGTTATTTTTTTTTTTTTTCATATGAAGTTACTGTGTAAAATATTAACCTATAGCACGAATGTTCGGTGGTCCGGTGCAAAACAATTTTATCGTATCTTTTTTTTTATTACGATTGCCGATTTGGATATTAATATTATTAACTATAAATTATATACTACCGAATGCATGAAACATAAAGGTATTTATATTATTGTACTTATGTTTGTAACGATCAACGTTAATAGACTTAAATTGTCTTTTTTTTTTAATTATTACGAGTTCTATTGTAAAATAAATTATCAATAAATGTTTTCACATTCCATGATTTTTTGAAGAAAAAAAAATCAACTTTAATATTATAAAACTGACGAGACTTTGTTTATTTATAGTTATTATAAACAAAAATATTCTCTATAAAAAGTGTAAAAGTAATAATAATAATAATAATAATAAAACTTTAACAGACAGGTGCCTGCGTACAATTGTTGGATAATAAAGAAAATATTACGGGTAAATATAATGTGAATCTTTTATTTACAACACATTGAATTCTAAGACTTTAAGTAGTGTTACTGTAACTATTTTCTCTATGTAACATGTCCTTTTAACCTAATATAACTGTTTACTCATTGTTTAATGTATAATAATATATCGAAATATTATATAATGATAGCAAAAAATAAATAAAAAGAGTTCGTTTTACCTATATACCATTTGACAAGACTATGCATGTACAACAGGGTTTTGATAAAGGCGTGTTGCCAGTATGTATTTTCCGTAATAGATTTTCGCTGCTCTGATGTATGTGAATATTTTCATAATATACGTTTCGCCAAGTTTACTGCACGTATAATAATAATAACAATGGAAAATAATGTATTCAATGACATTTCCAACGCCATCGTGGAAATGATTTTGAATAAATATTTGTTTAAGGGAACAGCAGCAACAACAGCACACTGTTTCCGATGTCGTTAAATACGTCAAAAAAAGTAATACTGTGTGCCCCATAAGATTCACCCGCTACGACAATGAATAGAAAACAGACTCTATTATAATGGCATGTATACTAATGTCATTATTTCATATGCGTTTCCCCTTACATAGCAAGGCTAAAGCGACACACACACGACTTATTTGCACAATGTGTGTATGCATGTCGTGTAAAAATGTTGTATTTGTATGCATACGTTCTGTATAAATTGTATTTTATGTTACACTGTAGAGCCACAGAACTATAATGTAATTTCAATAGAAAAATGCACGTAAAGCGATTTTCAAAAAAAAAAAAAAGAGAAAAATCCTCTCGCGTAATATATAGTTTATTGGAATTGTGTTACTAAGTACGCATGCGTACAAATTACTTATGAGGGTTTGCTGTGAATACACATGGTTAATACGTATATACTATATTGTGTTTGTGTGTATACTCACGTACATAGGTATTACAAGTATGCGTTGTATATAATAAATAATAATATGCGTACGCCTTTCTAACCAAATGCGTAAAGCGAATGTCAAAGGATTTCAAACTCACAGTAAAACTGATCTTCAACAGCGTTCTGTTATAAAATAACTAAAAATTGTACAAAATATAGGTCGCTTTCTTGTATGCCAAGAGAAACATTCTGGCTTTTGTGTAATTTTTTTTAACCTAAATTTATGAAAATAATTTAATTGTTGCAATTCTTCTTTGATCATAATTTAGAAATGTATTATTATTATTTTTACTGTTATGCTTATTTCATATTATTCTATCCATCGAATTTCTAATTTTTTTTTTTTTTTTTTTTTTTAATTCATGTTATTTGTAATACGTAATATGATATTTCAGAATAAAATTATTGATCAATTGGCCATTATTTATAATCTTATCAACTTATTTAGTCACAAAAACAAAAACATAATATTATTGCATTATTCTCTGGGATATAATAAGATTTAAAAAATATTTTTTGTTCTTTTTTTATTATAACTTTGGTCAGTTAAAATTGTTCATTAAAAATAAATAAAATAATAACATATCATAAATTACACTTAGACTTATAAGGTTCCAA
Source organism: Melanaphis sacchari (assembly GCF_002803265.2). NCBI lineage: Eukaryota > Metazoa > Arthropoda > Insecta > Hemiptera > Aphididae > Melanaphis > Melanaphis sacchari. Next base: position 2,335,312 of record NW_020271162.1, on the reverse strand, counting down.
TAAAAAATTATAATTTTATCATAAAATAATTCATGAGAACTATAAATTTAACACAAGTGATTAACAATAATTATATACAAGATTGACACGACCATGACAAAAATCAGAGTTGATTGGTATCTAAATCAAAATTTTAAAAATTGTTAAAATTACTACATAGCATGATAGTATATTTTCATAAAAACTATTTTTTATTGTTAAAATTATTTTATTTTTATTTTTTGTACGTCGTTCTTTATAACCAATACGGAACTTAAATAGAAATTTCCTGAATTTCTGCCCATTAATGAAAAGCTTCGATAAAAAATGACGTTAAATCGTGTAATGCATATAGATAATATATTGCCTGACAAAAAAAAAAAATAAAAAAAAAAATAGTCCTCTTCATTTTGTAAGAGAGGACGGTTTGTGACCTAAATATTTAGAGGAGAGGTACGGTAAACGGCTGCTACCACGCCACAATTGATGGCTACGTCAATTCTAGACGTAAGTACCGAATAGACCTATTTAGTCGAAAATTAAGGGTAGAAACATCGACTGATGGAACGACGAAAACCTTCTATATGTGTATCTCCACAGCATTTGTAAGTGGAAATACCTATATGTGCAAATTATAAAAAAAAAAAAAATCACACAAGCCTGAATGATGTAGAACATTTTTAATTCTATAATAGTTTTTAATATTATTGTAGTGTATTTGCAGCTGAGTGGAATTTCATAATTAAATACTTGATAAAAAATTACAGTGTTTTCAATTTTATCCATAAAGTTGAATATATTTCTAAATAATCCTTTTTTTACAAATATATTTTACAAGCTTAATTAAGGATTATCAGTATACTACTGCGAGATCACGGGTAAAGTTTTCAGGATTGCATTTGAACCTTTATGGAAGTATAATTATTTTGCAGTACGTTCACATATTAACCAAATTGAATTCTGAGCGCATCGTTAAATAAAAAACGGTACTAACAGTAAGGAAAACTATACTCATGAACTAAGCACAATTTGTAACAAATAATGATATTTTATTTAATCCGGGCAGAATATATTATTGATTTGATAACTCTATAATAGAAATATTATTATTTCAAATAACTAATTAAAACTATCATATACTAATAGATACTACTATATTTTCATATATTTTTTTTCAATAAAGTTAAAATTCTATTATTTAAAATGTTTTAATTTAATTTTTTTTTCAAAGACTGCTGAGACATACTAAGTTTTGATCTTTAATCTATAAATATAATATAATTTTCTATAAAACTAGCTTTTTTTTTTTTTTTTTTTTTTTTTTTTTTAATTTGAAATTGTAAACATTATTTAATTTGTTGGGTTTTTAAATATCACGAGCTGACAGAAAAAAATTAAATGTATTATTTGTACAATATAACAAGAATTTAATTTAAAAAATAAATACTTCCAGTGTTTGTATAATAAAATAAATGATTGTAACAAATACGTTTACGAAATAAATGAAATCAATAATAAGAGTTAGTGAAAAATATTTGTTTCAATTAAAAGTATTTTTGGTTTAATTTAGAAGAATGATGGCTTAAAACTACTATATTATTAAAGTCTGCTTATAAACTTTATTTGATTTTTTTTTATTAAATTTATGTTCTTTTTATCGCCATTTTAAAATTAATCAAAAGTTAAGAACAATTCCATAATATAAATTAAAGATTCTATGATAAATTTATATTAAATACATTTTTAAAATAAAAAAATAACAAATAGAGCTTTATTCTAGTGACAACAAGAACATTTTTGTGTGTCGATGATTTATTATCAAAAAAAAAACAATAATTAATAATGAAAAACAAATTTAAAATTTGGGTATAGACGTTAGTTTTTTTGAAACTAAATTCTACTAGATTATGATTTTAATAGTTTATTCATTTTTTTATAGATATTTATTTATTTATTTTTTGAAATATTGTTGTTTCCCTAATGACTATTATTTAAAATAAGCGACTATAAAACTTTGCCATCTGTTTTCGACATCTTGGATATATTTATTTTAATTATTAACAACTTAAAATATACTCGTTTAAAATTCACAGATGAAAAACGTAAGTGTAATCTAAATTCTGATTAATTGAGCGTAAATTTGCATTACTGTTTATAATTACAAAAACAAACCAATTTCTCATAAAAAAAAAAAAAAAAAATGCAAGATATAATAATAGATTTAATAAAATGATTTTTTCTTGCAATTTTTTCAATACATTATTTAATATTGTTTAGGCATTGTTTTATTTTTTATTTTTTTCTGTAGAAAAAAATATTAAAAATTGATATATAGTATGTATATTATTTTTAATATGTTTTTATAAAAGTTGGAAGTAAATAACAAACAAAAATAAATATAAAGATATTAACTTAACTGTAAATTTCAATTTTTTTTAAATTCCTTTTAAATTATTATTTCTGCATTCTGATATTATGATTATATTATAACTCTATTAGAAACGGGTTATGCATATTTAAGTACCACGGCGCATTGAATATGCAATTTTAATACAATGTATTAAATAATTCTCTTTCTAATTTATTGGATATACCATAATTAGCTTAAAATTGTATTTGAATGAAAATAACTATATATCGTAATTTGTATAACAATAAGACATGTATTTGGCTAATACATATTTTAGGTTAAATAATTTAATGGTGATATCTTATAACATGTATAATTCCTTTGAATTAATAAATTGTTTTCAAGAATTTAAATTTTTATTATCTACAAACATAATATTATTAGCTATTGCATAATATTAAAAAAAAAAAAAAAAACGCAGTTTCCAATAGAATACCTGATAACGTGATATTGCTTTTAATTTAAATTTTATTTATTTTGAAATCAATAATAAATACTGAGAAATAAAAACAAATCTTGCTAATTTTATATAGTGTATTCAAAATGTAAAATGTTAATCATCGTGTATGTAATTTATAATTTTCTAAAAATGTAAGCTGGAATAATTTATTGAAATAATTTCATAAATCTTTTATTATCATATTTTTTAGCTTGGTATACAATACACAGACTACGAAAAATTTTAAAATTCAAAGTATTTAATAAAAAATGAATTATAATTATAAGACCAATATGTGTAATAATATATTATTTACTCTTCAACACCGAATTTGAACATGATTTCTCCGTGATTTACCAAAATTTAATTGAAAATCTAAGTTTATTTTAAGTTATTTTACGGTAAAACGATTTTGAATGGGAAATTATAATTTATAAACTTAAATCTTGATTTATCATTTTCGGAAATCTGATCATCAAATTTGTGATGTACAACGATATTAATAACTAATAACCTGAAACAATGTCGTTTCATCACAATCATTGTGATACTTTGTTTTTTACACTAAAATATTTTCCTAATTTACAAGGTAAAGTATTGTAATAATTTATTATACATTCAATACTATAAAACATCTTATATACGTATAACTATGTTCATGAAAACCATTGGCGTTTGGGCTAACGGCTGAGCACGCCAAAAGCCATTATTTTTAGGGGTACAAAAAACATTTTCAAAACGTGTTACTCGCAAAAACGCAAGAAAAAAAAATTCAAAGACGGCAGTTATATAGCTGTCACGTTATGCATTAATAGTCCTGAATAAAACCGGCTGCTATATCGAAGAAAACAGTGTAGTCTAACTGTATCATTTAATAATCCCCACAATGCGTACTACATAATACACACTTGTGGTCTTAAATTTTCAATAAAAACAAGTAAAGAGTAATGAGTAACAAATACGTTTACACGAGTAATAATATGAAACGACACAAAGCTGATCGAAATATTATTTATTGTTAATTTTAGCTATTGGCATAGACTTATGCTGTTTTCTCAATTTTTTCTATTATCATAAAAGCGTCCGGATACGGTCCAAATATTTTAAGAGAATTAAACAATCAGGTGATCTCTTAAAAATTAATACAACATACACAATCTACATTCCTGTAAACTTCTTCAAATATCATACATTAATTGTATTTGTTTGATAAATATATGTATATGCAGACTGACGCATAAATACAATATAATATTATTATGTATTTAATAATATGTTTTTGGCTAGACAAACTTTGTTTTTATGGATATGCTCGCTTGGAAAGTAAGATAATATTTGTTTCCGGATTATATAACATTTCGATTGAAAAAAAAAACATCTAATTATTATTATTTTAATATAATCTATAGATATATTATACATTTATTTCATATTTTTTTTTTTTTTTTTTTTTATTTTATTTGAAAGACTACCTTTTCAAAAGTAATTGAATTACGTCGTTTAAAGTGTTTTTTACTGAAAAATAAATTTTAAATCAATACCTGTGTCCAGTTGTTGATTTTTTTCTGTTACTTCAAATATCAACAAACCAATAATTTGTTATGATTGTTATTTCTCATACAAGCACGCATAAATTAATAAAACAACTAAGTTTATTATATATGTACATATTTTAATTTTAAACTAAAATTAAAAAAAAAGAATTTCATGTAAAAGAAGTGAATTACAACAAGATACGAAACGTTTAGTCTAACTAACTTAAACAAAATTAAGTGACCAAATATTTTCAAATTTAGGTAAATATATTATAGGAAAAACAAGTGTTTTTATACGATAAAAAAAGTATAAGTAAGAAAAGATCATTTCAAATCACCAAGAATGGTTTACAAGTGGCATTTATTTTATTGGACTAAAAGTGTTTTTCCTATATAAAAAGAAAAATACGAATTTATGTTGACTTTATTATATGTGCTGAAAGTTGAGGAAATCAAATAATAAAAACGAAACTTTATGTATCGTATATATGATTTCTTTTTTAACATTAAAACGTAAAAACGTTTATACTCACATGTTATTGGTGTTTATAACAGTGATGTCAGTAAAGTTATTTTATAATAATTTTAAATTGCCAAAAGAATTGATAAATAATAATATTATTTTACGATAACCGGTACTTATAATAATGAAAAGTTTTATAAGAAAAAAAAAAAACAAAACCGTAGAAAATTGGTAGTTTATAAATATTTAAAGTATATTATTGTTTATAATAATGTGTTTACATTTTAAAGTCGAAACTATATAAAGACGCCAATGTTGACATTTTTTTATATATATATATATATGTATTTAATATATAGGTTTATTACATACACATTATTTTAGGTGGTATGGTAGTTAATTTAATTTTATATATAATAATATCATTATATAAACCAATTTAATTTATGTTGCACATAAACGAAGGTTTTCCATAAAGAAATAACCCACAATAGCTGCCGTAACACATAATTTGATCTATTATTTCAATATATAACACACATTAAAAAAAATGTTTAACTGTTAAATGTCTAAAAACCACGTATCGAATCTTTGTTATATTTAACCAATTAAGTTGAATGACTAAGTAAAATGCTAAACGTCTACTTTATCTATCGATTAACTCCTATTCAGTATTACTATATTAATCAGCTTTTAAAAAAATTATTTTCTTCATTAGTTTCATCAATGTGAAGTATTTATACAATTTACTACTGCTCAATATTTTAAAAATGTTTATATTACCTATTCATTATGATTTAAAATATATATATATATATATATATATATATATATATTAATTCATACACTTGCGGTATATTTTAAGATTACTGACATATTTTTATAATACTATTACTTTCAAAATACTGCTTGAAGTGTGTTATACACTGCTTATCTATCAATATAATTTTTGAAATGAAAACAAACCAATATATATGCAATATTATTATGACTAGAGCATATATCATAATAAATCAATATTATATGAACATTGACAGTGATCGACCGACATTATTATAAAAATATGCTTTTTGATTTGGGTTATGTGTTTTTATTTTAGGTTATTATAATATATTTATACATTTATGTGTACAATAATGATATACACATAACACTGTAAATCAAAAAATTATATTTAAGTCGCATCTAAAGTGATAAAATTGAATATGAAATAAAATATAACTGAAATAAAAAATACATTGACTATGTGCACGAATGTATTTATACACAATCAATGTATTTACTGATAATTATTTTTCTCTTACATAATGCACAGTAAAAAATCAATTTAACTTAAAATATTTTAAGTTATTACGATGGTACATTTTATTATTTTAATGAATCTAAATAATAACTAAGATCTAAGTACAAATACCAATTATAAATTTCATTAAAACTATATAAAAGTATATAGATGATAAATTATTCGCAAATAACTTATAAGTCAAGGAAAAATATTATAGTATTGCAGTACTAAATTATAAATAAAAGCAAATAAAAAATTTGTATTGATTTTTAATAAGAACGAAATAATGTGTTATTATAATGTTTTATCTAAATGCATGCAATAATACTACCTATGTATAATACAATGTCATTTTACATACATAGAACTATGTGTGTGTGTACGGTTTAAGTGAAACATAATGGTATTATTGTTATAGTATATGGTTTTAATTATGAAAATTAACCATTATGCTTTAATTTACCAATCAGATTTATAAACGATAATATTGTTTTACCATTAAATTAATGAAACGGTACCAAACGTAATAGTTTAATAATATATTGTTTGGTATTAGTATTTCATAATTATTATGCAAAATTCAAGCAAATATCTTACAGATTATTTTGTTGAACGCACATGGGTCGTACAAATACCAATACACTATCGATCGCAACAAAGTAAAGAACCCACGTATAATATACACAACACATGCATTTTTTTTAAAACCATGTAACTATCATTTCAATGTTCACTGTTAGTCGTTTGTCATTTGAGTAGAACAAAGACTATGATATAATTACATATGGAGGTATAATAGATGGACTTTTACAAACATATACGAGTACACAAACTAAATTGAATACCGGACATATATGTTTCTTATTATAGATAGTTGCTAATAAAATGAAAATGTGTTCTATAGTCATAATTACAAAACTAAAATAAATATACTGTCGACTTTTTTCTTCTCTTATTAGATTATTAGAAAATGTAAGATTAAAAAAAAACCAGGTTTAACTACTATGTGTAACTTCTCAATGGCTTATAATGAAAACAATATATTATATTATAAACTGACAATATTATACCAAGATTAAACGTGTAAATATTGATATAACAGATTTTATCCTATTTTCCATAACCAAATGACCTCACAATTTATAGTAAAATAAAATAAATCAAAATGTACATAAAACAATTTATTATTGAAATAAGATTGTTTTAAAAAACGGTTACAACATTACTATATTAAAAGAATTTCTAAAAAATTACTTTTATGAAGTAATAATGCCTGAAATCGGTTTCTGTTAAGATTTGAAAAGTATTAAAAACAGTAAAATTGGAATTTTACCGACTACTCGTCTATTAATTTCTGAATTTCATTTAATGTCATTTCAGAAAATCTCTTTCATCATATTGATAAAACTTTGCAAACACTGAACAATATTGCAAGGTGGAGCAATATTCGTTTTAACATAAAGATGATAACTTAAATACTCTCAAATATTGAAGAAAACTATAGTGCTGATGAGAAATTTGTGTTTTATAACAAATAGACAATTTTGTTAAAGAAACTTTCTACTTCGACGATCATTATCTAACAAAACTAATTTTCAACATTATTAAATATATTAATATATTTTAAATTAATTTACATTAGTTATTTTTACTATTCTGCATCATGTTAGGTAAGTTTTTTTTTTTTTTTGATAAAATAAAAATAAATGAAAAAAATAAAAAATGAAGTACTCATAAATATTAGGTATTGTTAAAAATGTACACAAATTTGGCTGTTGTCGTATAAAGTGTGATTACAATTGTTTGAAATTCAAAACAATAGGTTCACTTCACGGTTCGAACAAGTATAAAACAGTGTTTTTGAAAATTTACTATTCAAAATGAGAAAAGCCGACATTTTGTATAAAATATAGTATAATGTTTGAATACCGCGTAATGTTCATTTTTGTATATTATACCTTTCGTACTATATTATGTAATTTTTTCCCTATTTATCTTATTCCATATCTACCTTAAATTGATATTTTCATTTGCCTACACTATGCTTCTAGTTATAGCCTATAACACAATATTATACTGTTCAAACCGTATGTAATGATAAGTGGTTCATGTACATTATTTTATCAAAATATTTAATGTCACTGTTTTTGGGGTAGTAAAAAAATACATACAAAATTTGATAATATCAACGAAAATGTTTCATAATAACACATAAAACAGCACACTCTACCATGCAGCGTATATAATAAAAATAAATCGTCTTTTAATCTGATGTTTTCAAATTGTGCGACGTCACGTTGAGTGTTTCTCACAAAAGGTGGTATCGAACGAATATGGAAGCGAGTGTATAGAAAATTACAAATGTCATACACACTCTTATTATTACCTGTCTACAAACGGTCACGAATATAATAGCAAGGTAGATAAATTTCGATTTGATTTGGTACCAACGCATTCGTTATGAACTGTTCATATTACTTTATAATAATAACAAAATATCTTCAGTGCAAGAAAATAATTGTTTCCTACGCAATTCTCATTAATATTTTTCAAAACTAGTTAATCAGTAAAGTTAATATATATATACTTATATATTTGTAATAAATAAATAAATCAATATGTTTTCACCAAAACTTAAATATATTTAAGTATAATACGGATTGAAAAACATATTTAGAAAATTGAAAAAAAAACACTAAATTCATAGTCATAGTATTGTTGTTAATTATTACTAATAACATAATAACTAGCATAGCGCTAACAAATTTTACTATATTATTAAAATGATAATGGCCTAATCAAAAGAGTATCTGTGTCTACTGCTACAAATTGAATACAATTTTTACCAAATTTTAAATAAAATTACCCTTGTTAATCACGAATTGCATAACTGTGAAACGTGCCAAAACATCAATACATAAAATTATAATATTATTTTATAAATAAAAATACAATTCTACAAAACAAAAATTTGAAGATACATTTCTATAATGTCGGATATTGTAATTATTATAAAATATTTATTAGATTTTTAATATTTATTAACTTTAATTAACTAATTATTAAACAAATATATAATTTAGAGAATGTCTTGAGCATAACATTACAAATTTTACGTTAAGAAAATCCATTTTATTATTTTTTTATTTTTTTTTTATTAGTGAATTAACTATTTATACAACATAAAGTTAAAAATATTATACGAGACTATGTTGGTTTTTTTGATGTTAAGATTTTGAATTGAGATATGAGTTTATTAAAATTATAGGATACCCTATAAAATAATTTTAATTTTATGTTGCTAAATTCACTCTAATATTGAAGACTATAAAAAACATGAGTTCTTCTGAGTAAAAAATTTACTATATTAAACATTAATAAGATAAACATATAATAGCGGAGACGATGTTTTCTCGAAACACATATATTTCATTAAATTAATAAAATAAAAAAAAAATAAAATAAAATATGGAAAATGTATAAAAAAAAATTACATTATATTAGTCAATTGATAGAAAACTTTCAAAAACTTTGATTTTTAAGAATATTTTTAAAAAATATTAATAATTTAAAACTTAGTTAATTATTTTATTTTAAATTTTGAATTAACATATTAATTACATCTCTTAATTATAGTTTATGTTGTACTATAATTTATAATTAATGACATAAAAAAAATCTAATACTGTATAAATGTTATAAAAAGTTTCATATTTGCAACTGACTTTTATAATAGATAGATAGATTGTTATAATATCTTTGCATATTTAGCAAATTGAAAATACTAATATTTTACTTAAAAATTAAAAAATTGGTGTTCAAATACATTAATATTAACATGCATCTCTTTACAATTTTTTTTGTAATTATCAAATAACAGTAGTACTAACATAATAGTTATACTTCAGTTATACAGTACATTTTTTTTTGTTTAGTACCTTAAAATTATACACAGGTATACCGTATAATTATTATAATACATTTTGTATATTTTTAAATTATTCGAAATTAAATATTATTTTTGTCTTTAAATATTTATTTACGTAGTCTTATAGCTTACAGGTAAAATAATATAGAACATACGGTATTTACAGCAATAAGTTGGTTGATTTCGTTACAGGTTTAAAATCAAAAGTAATTATTATAGTAACCAATTTGTGACACGGATAAGTAATTGTGATTTCAGTTTAAAAGTTTAAAATCAAAACTTCATTAAAAATTGTACACACACATTATTATAACAATATATTTATACACATATTATATAATATACCTATATTATATACCTCTAAATTCTCGCACACGTGTGCAATACTCAATTTACCCATACATTACATCTATTTAGAACACTCCCCGTGCGATAAATTTAAAAATGACCATAATATATAATACTCGTATATTCTATTTTACGACAAATGGCTATTAAACGTGTAAAAATTACATCGTATTACCAATATAATATTGTTATCATTACGAATACTCACGGACAGATGCGTAGGGGTGGCAGAGTGAAAACCGCCGTCCGATTTTGAAACGCGCGGACCGTGTGAGCGGCAGTCCGTCACGCGCCCTCACGCACGTACGTCGCCGATAGGGTTGGAGTGTGCAGAATGAGAGGTTGAAAGAGCAAGCAACCTATGGTGTGAGAGACGACTCACCCAGTCGGCAGATCACGCCGGAATGTCGTCGTCCGTGGCGGCGGTGTCGCGTTTCGTGTGTCCGCTCGTAACGCTCGTCGGTCTGCCGCGCGGCGCAGAGGGGCGGGAGCACGCGCTACTATAGGGGCGCGTTTTTCGTTTGCCGCGCCGCCGTAGGTGGTGGTTGTGGTGGAGGTGGTGGTGGTGGTAGTGCCACGAGACGGAGATAACGCAACTTATGTTTGACGTACAATTTTGCCGCTCACAGTGTATATGATAAATAAGTGTGTACCCGCGCGCGCTTGTGTGTGTGCGTGTGTGTGTGCGTGTGTGTGTGTGCGTGTGTGTGTGTATTTCAAAGTGTGTCGAATAGGATACGGCGAAAACGTGTACACAATATAAAATATCGCTTGAAGACAAAGCACGTATTGGACGTCATCAGGGCAGCGTTTAAGCTGATCTCGGCGACGATTCGCATGATATTTAATTGACTTACGTAATTTATATTATTTTTATTTACACTTAAAAATAAAGATAGAAACTTTTTAAATAGGTTCATTCTATAAACGTTACGATAGGATAAGTTATGTATTATACCTGAGAGTATAGTTGCCAAGTATTTTGGGATAGACTTTTATTTTAAACGACCATGTTATCACGCGGGTCAACGACTTACATAAATCTTACAAATGGGATGCCGGACTGTGTCTGCCCAAGTCTGATGTTATGGGCTAGTTTACCGGTATTTATACGCAGCAAGCTACGTTGTAGAATGAACGTATATTTAGGTTTTCGTTGATTATTAACAACAGAGGTTGTCCGTGTACAAAAATATAGATGATGGTTATAGCGGCATGTGTAAATGAAGTCACTCGTCAAATAATACGAATGATCCATACAAATGCCCAAACACTAATTTTTACAGTTAGTTTTATGGGATTTAGTTTTTAAGTACCTATAATATACATCTTCAAACATTATATTTATGAAAATAAAAAAAAATCAAATTTAAAAGATAGCATAATACAATCTATGCGCTTAATTATGTGAAAACTCATTAATAAATTAACCGGAACTAAGAAAAGTGGCATAAATGAAACGTTAAAAAAACACCTTATACAAAATGGTGAAAAAAATTAATTCTCTAAAAGTAGGTACCTTTTAAAGCGGAAAATGTATTAAACACATTCTTTATAGATGTATTGGTGAAGAATATACAAAATCTTTTAGAAATATTCTAATTAAGTTTAAGAATAAAGTTTGTAATTTTTTTTTTTTAATAAACTCATCATAAAAAATTGAAAAAACGGATTTAATTAATGTTATAGTTTCAAAGATAAAACTTATGCAAGTATTTATAAAACATCAGTCAAACAAATACTAAAGTATATTATTAATCCTCTCATTTATATATTTAATTTATGTTTAAAACAAAGCATTTTTCCCGATGAATCTAAAGTAATGATTGTCAAACTTTTTTTAAAAATCAGAAAATAAAGTGAATGTGTCTAATTATAGATCAATATCATTATTATATAGTTTTTTTTTTTTTCTAACATTTTTGAAAAACTAGTGAAAATTATGCATTTCCTGTCAAGAAAAAAAAACTTTAAATCTAAAAATTAATTTGGTTTTCAACGTGTTAAAAACACTATATCATATAACAAAATGTATATGAAAATAACTGATAATAACCAAAAAGTTTTGGCTGTCTTTTTGAATTTAGCAAAAGCTTTCGGCACAGTAGATCACAAAAACTAATAAAAATTTTGCCAGCTCTAAGAATAAAAAAATAAAGCTTAAATTAGTTTATTAGTTGTTAAAAAACTGAAAAAAAAAATAGTTTCCATAAATTTTACACTTATTTATGAAAAAAAATAGTAACGTATGAGATCCATCAAGGTAGTGTTTTAGGTCCAGTATTGTTTATAATTTATATTAATCAATTATGTAGTTTAGGTAGTGATAATAAAATAACTACGTACACAGATAATAGACGCTTACTCTTTTAAAGTAATATCTAGGAAAATGTTAAATGTTAAACAGTTACTTTAACTGTTAAAGTTAATGAAGTATTTAATAAAATGACTGAATTAAAATTGATGTTTAAAAATAAAAAAGCGTGTTTGTTGCATTCTCTATAAAAAATTCGTAAGTACTAGTTGACAATATTGTTACACATCTTATAATAAACGTAACGTATCATCTAATTCTTGTGATACCAAAAATAATTAAAGTTGCAAGAGTAAAATATGCAGGTCTAATCTTTGACTGGAATTTTCATTAGAATATACATATTTGTGATATAGCTATTTAAGGTATGTTATTTTCAAAATGTATAAATTAAACAAAACACTACTAAAAAAATGTATATTAATTGTATACAATGCATTGTATAAACAAATTTATAAATATATAGTTTAATATAGTGAGACTGTGTAAACAATGCAATCAGACCACTCATAACACAATAAAATCAAGCTGTAAGAATATGTCTAAACAAAAATCATTAAATAGGCTAATAAGTTTCCAACTATGAAGAGTTAAATTTTGCTTGTTAACTTACTGTATAAACAATTTACTGTACTACGAGTATCTAAAATAAATACATATTTTTACACATTGAAAAACGAGAAAGTAGAACTTATGAAACTTGAGTTAACTAAACAAAAAAACAAAAAAAATGTTTACCAACATTTTTTAGATTATTTAAGTCCAAATGATTTTGACACGATGAAAATATTGAAGAATAGCGTTTTAATTTAAATACAAATTTATTATGTAACAAACAAAAATTCAATCATAAAATAGATGATAAATGAACTTTAATTTTAAATATTTTTTCTTATATCTGTTATATGTTATAAAAATGTGTGTAAATTATTTAAAAATTGTAATTTTTCTTTAATTTTTAAAATTGCATCATAACTCATTGATCTCAACACAAGCTTTGCTACCCCTATAAGGGGTTAATTAATTTGAATGTATTACAAAATTAAAATCTATATAGATATCATACACTAAAATATTTTTAAGTTTTGTAAACAAACGATAAAAAAAAATAACACATATTTTAAAGTTACAATAGTGTTGGATAAACAATAGGAATGAAATAATAATATTAGTGCATATTTTAAGATGCTGAACTATAAAAAAAATCATGCAATACTGTTACATGGTAAATTATAATCATCCAAACAAATCATCGTAATAATTAAAACTCATATTTTTTTATTTTTCATAAAAACTAGGCAGAAATAAATGGCATTCTAATACTAAACGAGTAATTCCAACATAGAATCTTTTGCAAACTTATATCATAGACTTATTAATAATAAAATACACGTGTAAAAAATACATAATAATAAATTAAATATTATTTCGTAAATAAACTAAGCAAAACAGTTCATAAAAAAAATTTAAAAAATATTTTATTTTTTTTTAATTTGATAATCACCATGTTTTATTTTTTGTATATTTTGGTACTTCCTATTTAAAAATATTGGCTAGTAAATAAAAATGGTCTTGTGATACACTTTGAATACATCAAATAAATAGGAAAATGGTAATGATACACAAGTAAAATAATTTAATTTCAAATGAATTTACACACTTTAATTGAAATCCTCATCAAAATTACAAAAACAAAATTAATTAAAATTATAAAATTAAAAAAAAAAAAAAATGTTTCCTATTATGTGTATAATTTAATATATTATACATTTTAGAGATCAAAATAAACAAATAAATATGTTTATTGAATTCTATGAAGATAAAATCAATTTACATAAAATTTGTATGATTTTATTATATGTATATTTATGTTTTTGATAAGTTTTAACGGCCATACCGGGGTGAAGCTTTTTTATGAAATACTCACATAGATTCCTATAAACAATTTACCGCCAATCGAATACCTACACAAGAAATTAGCAAATATACGATTTATGTGGTTAACATACGTAGGTAAGTAATATAATATTTTGTACGCCTAAAATGTCACGTTAGTGATGAATATTTACTACGATTGCATTGATGGTAAATAGAATTAAGCATATTTAACAAAAAGCTACGTATTTAAAGGCGAATTTACCTTCACTATGTCCAGCGCAAGAATAGTAAGTATACAATATTTTACGAGCAGCCGGCAGATAACACGTAAAACTAATCGTCACACAATAATCGTACACCATATCCTAAAGTTACATAACTGTATCAGATACTTATTTCATCATTTTTTTTTTCTCGCTTACGAATTCAGTTAAACTTATGATCTAGTCGATCGGTCGCGTTTTGTCACTCCGTCCGACTGACTAAGATGTGTCATTCGTTAATACCGTCGTAGAAATATAATAATGATATTATATAGTCACGTCATAATCATATATATATATATATATAAGTAGTATTTTGTGCGCACGCGTGAGCACAAAACTGATAATACTTTTGGTCAGCTCGTAGTCGGAAGCCGTAAAAGTCGGACTAGAGTCTAGTCCATTTCGCTGTGGTGTGTGTACATTGTGTCTTTTATATACGCGCAATAAACCCATTGGCAATGTCCGTATCCTCACGCACTCTAACGGAAACGGATACGGAAGAACAAATGAAAACCATGTAAAATAATAAAATATAATATAATGTAATATATATATATATATATACACCATTTACTTTATTATTATACATTTTACGTATCATTCTATGAATATCATACATTGTTACGCGTCGTGTAGAATAGACGATAAATTATAACATTATTGTATATAATAATATTATGTATTAATGACTGATCGTATAATACATTACGATATTATTCTAATATCGTATACGCACGTACGGACGTTACAGTTCCGATTTTTCAATGATTTATAACATGACAATAAAACCCCGATACGAATTTATTGCACGAGTTCGAAGTACTTAATATTATGTAATTCGGTAGCACCAATAATAACATTTTGGATTTATAAAAAATAATATAATAGTATTGTTTTTCATCGTACTACGAAGGCGGTACGTGTGCTTAATAACATTATTATTTCTGTGTGATATTATTATCGCGGAGTTCACGCGCATTTTCGTTTTTTTTTTTCATACCTCTCTTCAATAATATTATTATACACCTACACAGCGACGGTACTTATACGTATATACCCACCTACGTTCAAAATCATGAGATAAATCAAAATTGTTCTCTTGTTTCACGTTTTGATGTCTTTGAGTAACATAAACATTTAAAATTTAAATAAGGTTATATAATCGGCTATACAAGATCAATGACACGCGATTACCGTTCGAATTCTTGCCGGAGGAGCTTAAACGTTGCCCAATCTGCAACTCCGATAAGAGGTAATATTAGTGGAATCAAAACCCTTTTATCCAACACTGTAATATATATATATATATATATAGTTAGTGCACCTCATCTATATTTTACATGGGCAAAATATATCCGATCCAATGGTTTTAGGAAAGTAAATAAATGTATAACACCGTTATGTGAAAACAATTATAAGCTGACTTGCAGAGTTTAAAACATTTTACACTCATCACTCACACTTCAGAGAATGTTAAACTTGAGTTATTGGATCATGAAGTTCATAGCTCTTGTGTTGTACTTATATTTTTAATTCTTATAAATATATGGTCTACAGTTTATGCTATCCTAATAACTTGTAACTTTAATACGTCAACGTCATATATTGTTGAATGGTAAGGTTGCAGACAAATGTTTTACTTGAGTTGAAATTTGAAATCTTAAAATAAGTGCAATATACCTCTAATCAGCTATAATAATAAACCAAAACCATTATTAATAATACTATAATTGATTTTATATTTAATGTAATTAATTATTTTAGTATATTATAGATTATGCTATACAATGTAATATTTTCATATTATATTTATACTATAGTTCATATTTACCATTATATTTACACGAATAACTACTATCAGATAGGTAAGAAAATAAAAATACCTTTTTTTTGAAAATAGTAAAATAAATGTCGATTTCAATCGAAGTTCTATTTAATACCAATAAATATATTCTAATAATAACAATAAAATGCTATAATGCAATAAATTATGTAAGTGTTTTGAAAAATAATGTATGTTTTTTGTTTTGTTTGACATTTATAAAAGGATTTATACGTTTTATCTATTGATTCTACAGAATATAATATATAACTTTTATAAATACTAATATTTACTATTAAAAATATTTTTTGTTGTAAAAACCAAAATATTACATTAAATAGCATTTCATTATCATCTAAGTAAAATATCAGTATTAGATTAAAGTTTCTTTAACAAATAATGTATTTAATTCTTTATTTTTTATTTTATAAACAATGCTTCCTTAATGAGCAATATATATAATATTGCTCATTATTTTATAGTTGTCTACTATTAAAATTTATGTATTATGTTTTTTTTTTTTTAAATTAAAATTAAAAACTTTTATTCTTATTTTATAATAAACATTTTATTATTATGTTAGTAACGAAATTAAACTTGGTTTGTTTGTATTAAATAAAAATAAAAAAAAAATATTTAAAAAAAAGTTTTTAGGGTCAAATTTTTAAAGTACTCTGCAGTTTTTAATTTAACGTGACAAATTTAGGGGTGGATGATTATAATTGCATCGTATGTTTTTTTCTATTAATTTTATGCTAACAATGAAAAGTTGTTTATAAAGCCTCAAATAAAATTTGAAAATAAACTAATTTAATTTTACAGATTGATGTACATTTTAAGATTTTAAGAATATAGTGTTAACTTTATAGGGTTATGAATATTGATAAATATATTCATCAAATTCGTTCAATACGAATGATATTAAACTAGTGCTTAGTATAATTAAGTTATATTTTATGGGTTAAGCAATTTTAAATTTTTTTTATGTGATTAGTTAAAATAGATATTTTACTTATGTAAAAAATTGTATGTCATTCAATAACTCTTCAAAAATATTAGTAAATGTAAAACAAATCGCGTTGTATTGTATTGTAAAAATCTACTGAACAATTAAAATTAACTTTTAATGTGAAGAGTTTTTTAATTGTATTAATTATTGAAGTTATACCACTAATATAAATAAATAAATTTCGATAACTTTTAATTATTAAATTTAATTAAAATAAAATTTAATTGGAGATAATAAATAGTTATATTTTAATATATATATATATATATTGTATTTTAATTTATTTGATTATTTGAAAAGATAAAATACTAATATTTGAGTACCTACTTATAATAGATACTACTCGTATATGTTATTAAGGCATATAATAGCACAAATAGTTACACTAATATTGACATTTCAAGTCTAGTGTTTTTTTTTTTTTTTATAATAGACGTTCTAGTTTTGATTGATAATATTACAAACTTATTTTTACTTAATTATTTTCATATAATGTTATGAATGCAAGTATATATTCACAATTGTACATTATTATTATTTAAGAACATCATCCGCTGTCTTAATGAAAATTCACGGGATTTATGTAATTTACGACCACTCGACGCATATCGAAAGGAAAAACCACATTAGTCATTTGTATTTCCAGATAAATTATACTCCGTTACATAATATTTCATAGAAAACAACGCAACTTTGTGAATAATGTTGCTCAGTAAAATACTCAATCAAACTGTAAAGATATGAATGAAATACGAGATGTCGTAAAAATATTTCACTCAGAAATCGATCATTTAACCAAATATATCATACATTTTATACAGTCTACAGATGTATATATTATAATATATATATATGTATAATCGTATAATACTTCTAAATGCTTCAATAGTTCACAACTTTGTCATTTTTACTTTTGTACTTTTAAACATAAAACAAATTACATTTTTATTTGTTAGGTGCTGACTAATCGCTGAAAAATAGTTTAATTTGAATAATTATTTTAGCAATTTAATGAAATATATTACAATAGATGTAAAACTTTTATTTTATAAATTTACATCTGACAGCTTCTGGAAGTTAAATATTACAATTATGTAAAAAATAAGAATTTAATAATAAGGTTACATTGTTGAATTATTGAGTTTATTGTATTCACATTATTTCAAATTACCTACGAGTGGATCAATGGTTCAAGAATATGGTTAGAAAGCAGTTTTATATCGATGTGTCTTTTTTATGTTTTATTTTAAAAAATTAAAAATATTTGTAGAATGAACGTAAGATATAATAAATTTACTCTCTAAAGTCTATTATAATTTATAACGTCGGCACATCCACGATACATACCAGATATATAATTTACTAACTAGGATTTTGGCTGATGAGAAACTTGGTAAAGTAAACAAAATATATCATAATTGTAATTGTCTATTGAGTGGATTTTTTGTATATTTATTATAAACTCTATTTGTATGAGTTTTTATTAATAAACGTTTAAATCATAAGAAACAACGGATTATAAAATATGATAACATAATAAATAGATATCTTCATTGTTTTTATTTCTTTTGAAACAATACATTATTGTAAAACCATCAAATTAATGATTAACCTATTAGATATGTGCAAAAATAAAATTGTTCTAAAAATAAACACATATTGAGTTAAAAAACAAAATATATTATATTAGTAAGAAACTTAATAATTAAAAAAAAGGACATGTATAATTAACACCATAACAACATAATTATTACAAATATTATGCTACTCTACTAAATTTTGTTAAATTTACCTCATGCATTCATATTTTTAGTCACCTAAAATACAAAATATTAACAAATATTTATGTTAGAGTATTACGATACAGGAAGATTATGGTTTTTTTTTTTTTTTTTAATAGCATTTAATACTATTATCATGCTTTTAATACTTATAAAATATACTGGAAATTAAAATTATTCATTATTGAAATATATATTATAAACATTATAAATCAATCTGTTAATGTAATAATTATCAAAAAAACTGTTTTAACATTTAATACGTATGTTTATAAATTTATTGCAGAAAATAACCAGTATCATAAAAAATAATTAATTGTTTGTGTATAGTTTTAGTTTTGGTCAAACATTGTCTTCGTATAAATACCGGTATTATACAGGTTGTATTTATGAACTTCCAAACTTTTATCCAATATTTTATTTTAATAAAATAAATATCACAAATTCGTAAATGTGATAGATAAAAAACTTAAAAAATATCAAAATTGAGACGTAAGATAATGAAATTTAGTTCAAAAGTTTTGAAAAAGAGTTTTTTTAGTATGCTATATAAATATGCCATCCTAAATAAAGTAATGGCATACTTTCTTAAATAACTCAAACAACAATCGTATACATATATATTTACTGGTAAACTTTCATAATATATAGTAACTCGTTATGAAAGTAGTTTAATTCCTCACCTTGTTTTCAGTCAGTCAAACATAATAATTTGTCAGTTAGATAAATAGGTATAGGTCATATTTATAAAATGTACATATGGGTACTGGGAATTTTAAGAAGTTTGTTTTTTATAACCAACTCAATTGCTGCTGACTTTACAACTACATGTCAAAATAATAAATTTTATGACTGAAATAAAATAAGTGTTCTATTAAGTATAAGGTTGAGGAAACTTAAAAAAAAAAATCGTACTTTTATAAACTCAAATTATAATAATTTGCTCTTGTCTCATGCATCTATCACTGTAGACTCTTGAAACATTTCCTATACTTTCTATTCATTGTGTAATTCACATTTAAATGATATGCACGTCAATAGAAACATCGATATTTTATAAAAAGTTTTTCAAGTCATTTCCCTTGAGCTATTAATCATTATATTTTAATATAGATACTCAATTTAGTATTTATAAATCATTATTGAAATATCCAATATCTATGATATGTAAATGATAGAATAATATATTATGTCGTTAAACTCAATTCTCTTGTCATTATTGTATTACTATTTTATTACAAATACAAAGTATTATATTATATTATCATATAAACACGATGTAAAATAAAATGTAAATTATTATAATCGCTGAGAGCTGTTTTAATAAAACACAATTGGCAAATACAATGTAATAATACTTTTAAACAGACAGGTAAAATTAAAATAAATATGATATATCACATAGTTCACATAACACATACTATAAATGCATGCTCGATAAACATTAACGAATTGAAAAAGTATCGTTATTTATATTGAACGAATATATTATAAAAAAATATATTATAGCGTGTGATATTAAAGTCTTTGCGGCCTATATACAACTATAGTTTCCGGCGGTGAAGACAGTAAAAGGTACGGAAAGAGACTATGCCTTCGTCAATTCCGGTCGAGTGGTTATAATATCAATATATTATTATAATAATACATATAAACTGAATAATACGCTTTTTCTTATAGGAAATATTATGTGAAACCAACATAGCTATTGAATGTTTTGCACCACAGCGTGAAAAGGGCAATGCTTTCAAGAGATTCCAGTACGTTAAACTGCGCCGTAACCTTCCGGTCGATGATTTATAAATCTATGATCGGTATATTACTATGCTATAGATATAATAATACATACTATAAGATAGCTTCAGTAACCTCCCCTAATCGATGTTTTAAATATGATTGATAAAATATTATAGTATTATATGTTCTGCCATCTAAAAATAAAATATGATTAGTTAGTGTTCGCTAAAAATAGCTGTACAAACTCATAGTCAGCACATGTAATTTAAGAACATTCCGGTTTCTAGTTTAGTAACCCAACATAATCGAGCTTAACTATTTCGAAGTAAATATGCGCTTTATTATTCTCCCAATTCCCTAATGACAGATTAGTCTTGCTAAGGAATTTTGTTTATACTTACTCGGATTTCTAGAACTTCTTGACTGAACACCAATGGAAGATCACCTTCTTCTACAGAGGCACCATCCAATTTTACTAGAGAATCCTTGATTTCTATAGAAGGATCTAGATTGGCTCAGGAGAACTCCAAACTATTTGTTCTCACAGTCTCACACTAAGAGATTATTCGACAGCTTTAAACTGCCAACCTCCAGAAATCATGAGCCCCGACTAAATATCATTTTAACCAGTGAATGTCTGGTATTTTAATTTTTTCAGCTTCTTAGAAAGACAATATATGAGTTCGATAGATATTCATTGAATTATGAAACGTATAGTTAAGAAGTTCCTCAGACTTTTCTTCAAATTTTAACTTCGCGTTTTTACCAAGTTGGTACATGAGTGATATATTGGAGTCATCCAGTCTTTCACTACCCACTTCTTCAATATCTGTTCCATTGCTTTAGACATAAAATATGAGTAGACAATAACAATCTTCGGTACTAAAACCAAAGAAATAATTGAGGTCCGATTATATTTAAGATCGATTTGCTAGTCACCTTTCTTATGAGGTACTGTTATTCCCAGCAGTCTTACTCCTTTGAGGTCATAGGTATGGGCTCATAAGATAGTACCTCCCAAAGTTTACACAAGATTCAGGTTTACATCCTATGTTTTGGTTTTTGGTTGAGTGGTTTTAAAACATAAATACGAAGCACCCGTATACTAAGTGTGTTACTAAAAGACTCTCGTATATCAGCTAAAATGAAAATACTCTTTAACCTCCGGTACGTTTCTTTCCACCTAAGGTGATTTGCTGCTTCGTGAATCTGAATAATACTTAACAGCTCTGAATGCAGACTATACTGCAACTCATCTTTGTTGATCTTTTTCAATACTTATTTTCAAACCAGTAACTTCACTGGATATTCCGGACAAGTCTCCCGATAACTTTTTCGGTTAACTCCGAGTTAACTCTGAGTTTTTATCGGTTAACATTTTTCGTATGCCCATCTGCTTTCCAAACTCATTCTTTTTTCTTTGATTTTTTTTAAATCAGTTTTGAGTTCCATTAGAGTAATTTTTATTTACGCCGGATATATCGCTAAAGGTGGGTTTGAAGGTGTTGCCACGGAATATGAAACTTACTTGCACTCCTTTTTCTGTCGACTTCTTATAAAGCCTATAAAGAAGTTATTTTATACTTAAAATAAAAATAGTATATATTATTATTTTATACTATTATTATAATACTTTATGTAATAAGATACATTACACAAAGTTTCAGGCAAAGCTACTGACGTTAGAGACAACATAACATTTTTTTTGATCGACGATAATAGGGACAAGTACTAATATTTTATATAATTATCAATTAAAAGCTTAAAATGTGTTGATAAAAATGTTATGATTCTAATAAAGCAAATAAGTATTTTGAAACATAAAAATCATCCAGTTGTAAGACTAATTATTTTATTTTTTTTTTAATCAAACATGTAAATGTGTATACTAAACCAATTTCATTACATTGATATCTGTTAACCATATTATATAAGATAAGTCACTCTTAAGTACCTAAATTGTTATTAAATTTAGAATTAAACTTGAACTTAATAGTATAGTTATGTATAAACTATAAGCTTGGGAATACGTAATGAATCTCACAATACCTCAAACGAAATATTACATCTTGCATCCTATGATAAAAGTATTTTTTAACAACGAAAGTTAGATAAAATATTATAATACATATTATAATTTATTCACTTTGTGTTATACACAACAATATTATAATAAAAAAATAATACTTACTCATAAAATTTGTTTACAACCAACATGAATTAATTTTTAATTTGGAATTAAGCATTCTCTTTGGTTTGCATGTAACAAGAATAATATGATTAAATATCATACGCAACACATTGATACAAAGTTATAAAAACATAATATATTATAATAACGAAAATTTGAATTCAGAATGCATAATTACTAATAGAATGTTTGAGCTTGTTTTGACTTACAAATATTAGTTACACTTCTGCTGCTATGTCACAATTTATATTTCATAACATTAAGCTTCCATATAAAAAATGATATGGTATAGTAGGTTTTGTTCTATTTTTAAATAATATTATCATTCAATAATTTAATTTACATTCATCTCGTTTCGGAGTTAGGCGCTTTTTAGCTACTGCTTTGATTTATTGGATAATTTATTTCACGTTGAAATTGCTTCATCTAGAGCATGTAAATGTATTCGTTCATGAAATTTAAAAAAAAAATTAACTAAATTTACAAAATCATTGTTTGTTATACCTTTGCATTACATATTTATCGGTTTTCACATCTTCAATATTGTCTGGTTTGAATTTAGTTAAACGACTGATCTAGATAATAAAAGCAACTGTTATTCATTTTCAATTTAAAAGCTTAGCATAATATTTAAGCAGATCGTTTTATACTAAAAATATTATTATTAATCAAATAGTTACATAAGTAATAATACTCTAAAATACAAATACCAATACAATATATTTTTTTTTTTTTAATTTAAGCATTTAGGATTACATGGATTGGACCAAAAATGTATTAAACTACAATGTATTTTAGACTATTCAAATTGTACGAAAATAGGTATGTTAGACTTTAACGTATTCCAGCTTTATGTTTATAGTACGAAATAGAGTGGACAAAATCACGAAAATAGCAAACGCAATCATTGATAGATTTAAGTTCTATATGTTATTTATACCTAATGAATTTAACTAAAAATTTACTAATAAAATAATATCAATACAGATAGATGTATGGTCAAGAATACGTATAGAACCAGCATATTAACTTGATTGTAGAAAAATCGTCAACAGAGAACAACGGTAGATAATAGCGTATAAATATTATTCTCGATACATAAGATGCTTGTTTGATAATTGATGCAAAAAATAAAATAAAATAAAGTCGCATATAAAATCAAGCCATTAACAAAACTAATATTGTCATATAGATCCTAAGTACTTATGTTTAGTTAGTGTTCAAGAATCATAATTAATTTTTAAAATATTTATTGTACTTGCTGATTGCAGTAGTAAATTATTTTTAAATATAAGACACCTACAATCAAGTTTGTATTAATTATCATGATTGAATTATTGTTTGAATCGTCTTCTCAAACATTAATATTATATCTTTGTACAAGCTTGTCTTTTTATAACAAATTGTTAATGAACAGTCAGTATATTGTTATAACTATTATTCAATGTCTCTTATAGCCTACTGAATGTTATTACATTATTATTTATGAACCATATATCACAGGCACAGATAGAAACTGACCAGTTCATACAACGTCATGTTGTTAGTACTCAACTATTTGATAATATTTTTGTTGAACCAGCAAGATAATTTTTATTATTACTATAATATATTGTATATAATCATATCGGATTATGCGTAAGTTATAAAACTATAAAATTTTACCAATATTTCATAGTAAATCACTGTTGTTATATTTATTTGTTGATAAGAAGTAAGTAGTTACACATAACCAAATATGCATATTATAACACACTCCCACCATGCATACGTCATTAGCTTTTGTTGGCAAACCCGAGCTTGTTGATTGAGCTCCTTACATTACTACGCTACACACACACACACACACACACACACACACACACACACACACACACA
>NW_020271162.1:2285397-2310039 GCF_002803265.2 Melanaphis sacchari | reverse complement strand
ACACACACACACACACACACACACACACACACACACACACACACACATATAAAGTATTGAACGTCCTATAGCTTGTAAGTTATTAAGTAGATACGCATCAGCGACAAAGTATTAGGTGACCAGGGCACGCAAAATGATTTAGCATTCTAACGTAATGAACGATACTAAAGTGTAAAATAAATCGGTAGGTACATATTTAAATATTTTACACTCTATTTCTTCCTGCTGTTTTATTATTTTATAAATGACCTAATAATTTAATAGAATTTTGTTAGTATATAATTTAACATTTTAACTATAACACATACTTAATATTATGATTAGGACATAAGTATAAAAACTCTTATTTTGTATTTTTGTAAATTAATTAATACTTTATTTTACATAGTTATCTCTTTTTTATTATCTTTACAATTAATAAATGTTTAAAATATATTAATACACTAATTTTAAAATTATGAATATTTACATTCTAAGTGTTTGTACATAACAGTTTAATAATAGGTTTAAAATTCTTGATTCTATTTTGTTTTTGCTTTTTTCTTTTAATAAACCATTTAAAAATCATTCATAACATTGAATATCATTTGTAAAAATTTTAAATTTCTACTAGGTATTTAATTAACTATTTTTTTTTTTTTTTTTTTTGATTAAGCATACCATTATTTTTTTTAGATAAAAAATATATTTTTTCTTTGTATTTTATATTTTATGAACAATATTAAAGTGAAAATATTTTTAATTTTAGTTCAAAACTCAAAAATCAATAATTCTATTCAACTTCTGAGATATTATTTCAACACCACAAACCACAAACAGCAGATGTTTTAAGTTCGAGATTAATAATTAAAAATGAATAATCAATTAATCATTTAAACAATCTCTATAAACTTATTTCAAAACTTATTTCATGGTAGATTTTATTTATTCATATTGACGGAATATGATAAATAATGAACATTAGTTTTCTCGTGCCTGTAGTAGATTCGTATCACAAATAATATTTTTATTGTTGTACTTGGTGATGAAATTACATAATATATGATTTTTGAAGAATGTTATTCCTTGACGTACAAAAAGATTAATCGATCATTTTTGCAGTTATAAAATGGAATAAACCACAAGTTTCCTTTTGATAAAATGTATAGTAAAGGCCAAAATGATGTTGCCACAATTCATTATACCATACTTACCAAAAGTTTGTCATGACATTATTGGAAACATCATTGTATATTTGGTAAATAATAAATTAATTGAATATTTTATTTACATATCATATTTTAAAATGAGTTCGATATTATTTTTATTGGCCATAGCTATATTCAAAGACGGAATGGTTTATCTTTATCTTACACATTATTTATTTAGTTACATTATAGTGCTGCTATTTTTGTAACTATTGATTCAAATATTTTATCCTCCAAATTCACACTAATGATTATATATTTACGTGTATTAAATATACATATATATATATTGGTCTCAATCATATTTCGCAATTTCATAATTAACCGGATGCGCGTCGCAAATCATTTGTTCTACGCTTGGAATTTAATTATCACTCACTAGAATTCAATTCAAATAGTTCAATACACACAGACTATTCGAATTATAGCAGCAAGATAATTGTGTTAATCGTATCAATTATTAGTTAAGTTAACCATTTATTCGATGTCAATAATATTATAATTTTAGATTTACGAATTTGTAAGACGGCGTAATAGATAGGCAAAAATGATACGTTTTTGTATGGGAATAAATATTAAAATGGCTATAAATGCTGCAAGTTTGTTGAAAATTCGATATTATTGTGTAGTTTAAATCGTATTTTAAAAATTATAGAAATTTAAGATTAAAATCAAAAAACGAATATTTGCATTAACTTAATATTTTTGTATTATACGTATTATATCTAATAAAATTGAAATTTTACACGAAAAAAAAAACAAACAATAATAAAATCAAAGTATTCTTAAAAAACCAAAAATTTAAGCTTCACTACACTATTTATATTATAATAAAAATATATCTTATCAAAATAATACCATCACACTAAAATAATTTAATAAATATTTTAAAAATGAAATTAAATGTAACATGATTTTTAATTTTCTATTTAGGTTCGAATACTTATAAATTATTTACTGACCTAATTATTATAAAATTTAATTCGATTGAAAGTATTTTATAATAATAAAATATCACATTATAAATTTCAAAGTTAGGCATTTATACATTTTCAGTTAAAATTATTTTCATGTATATTTTAATTATAGGTCGCGACTGGTGACCCATAGATCAGAAAACACTGATATAAACAACTATAATCATTTAAATAACAAATTATCGATAACTATGACAAACATTTGTACATACTAAGATTATAAAAACATGATTATGTATAATAATGCTTCATTATTTTTATTTTTTTAAATTATGAGCTAATAAGACTTAAACTTCTATAAAAAAAAAAACCAACGTTGATTTTAGTTGAATTTATTTTTATTTTCATTCTATTCAAAACTAAAAGTATTATTTATTATTATTGATAATTATTTCATATGTTCTGTTTTACGAAAGGGTATTTAGGTACTTTTGTATTATTTTAAGTAAAGTTAATATCCACATATCAACGATGAACATATTGAATGATAAAATACCACTACCTATAAGATATTATGGGTATTTTAATTGTTATACTGTACAAGAAGGTCAAAACTCAGTAGGTAGTCTCAATTTACATAAATTATAACATATTAAAACTTGAGTATGAAGTGCAAAATATTATAAAGACATTTAAAACTACATAAAGTTATATTTTTATATATATATATATAAACTATACATGATGTATTGTATAATAATTTAGTGTTTCTATAGGAAATATTTCTTTTAATTTAATTTATGTTGATCTAAATAGTAGAGTCAATTTTACGAGTTACATTATGATAACTTATTGTCATAATTATTATTCAATAAATGTTATCGTTTGTTAATATTATGTTTTTATTTGATCATATAATTAGATTATTATTTTTATTCTAAAACGAAATATTACAAGAAATATTATATTCTATGAAAAAAAAAAAATGAATACATTTATTGTTTAATTTTAATTTCGATTTTTTTTGTTTTTGATAAAAGCTTTTGAAATCTTTATTGTTATTTTATGTAACAATTATAACTTCTATAATTATTTGCTACATACTTAAGCATGTAACCAATTCAATAACCAATGTTGGAAAAGTTCACTAATATTTTCTACCCATTAATTTAAGTTAATATAGAACAATTTAAGTTGATTTTAAAAATATATGTAAAAAAAAGAATGAATATATTTCGTTAAAATAATACACAAAAAATAAATACTTTTATAAATTAATAAGTTTACGATTTTATTTATATGATTTAAAAAATTTAAAATACATCACAAAAGTTTTGTTCATTATTTTATAAATAATAAATGATCAGGTATTTAAATTGACAAACTTTCAAGCAACTCGTACTTAAATTATAACTACTTTTGGTATTAACTAAATGATACGTTAATATAAATCAAACGATTATCTATAAAAAGTGCACATAAATCATATTTTTTTTTACATGTTTAAAAGTATTCTTTTCATTGTAAAAGTCATGAACTTAATAAGACATAAAACAATTTTTAAATAAAAAGGATAATTTTAAATATACAAAAACCACCTGTTAAAATGACGCATGAAATTGTGAAGTTTCCTTGTGGCAAAATAAATGGGTCCTTTTAATCTTCATACTTAAACTTTCAGCTAAGCCTACTACGTCTGTGAACTCCCATTATAATTTGTATCTCTGGGATTCTTTTTGGTTTGTCCTTATCTTATATTCTCAAAATATGTACCTTTAAATTAAAGATTAAATAAGTGAATCAATCCAAAAACGAAACTAATAAGTGTTATGTTAAAGAATTCGTGGAATCAATAATGATCAATAAGTGCATATTACTTTTACAATGTATAATAGTAGTTGTGATGCTAAAATTTTTCATCGGACATAGAAAAATTAAATTATAATAACAATGACAATAAAAGGACTGCGGTAGGTAATAATATATCACGTATATCTAATTAACTTTAATTATTCAAAATATATAACACCAAAATGGTTTAAAGCCGTGACGTAAACAAACCGTACTCAGAATATACATAATAATTTTATAACATATATTATATTAAAATACTATAGAATATGGTAATATCTCGTATAGTAAGTATTGTCTCATTTTGACGTAAAAGTTGTTGTAGATGCGTAGTCATTATTTTTTTTTTTTCAGAATGGAAATTTAAATTTGACGACTATGCACATGAAATCTTATAAAATGCGATAGTTTTCATATTTTTTAAATGTCAAGCTCCTCCATTAAAATATTTATTCAAGTATATCATGGCATAAACTTATCTTAAGAAATTAAAAAAAAAAAAAAAATTGTATATAAATTAAATAATTTATACTATTGCATTATTAATGTGACTAAAATTATCTATTGAATATCGTAATTTAAAAATAAGTAGTTACTAAAAATATATAAACATACGAGTACATACTATACTTAGAAAATACAAATTTTATTTTAAAAAAGAGTTGTTTAAAACAAAATACTAAGTAAACCAAATTTTCTCTACACTTTTTACTACAATATTTTAAGAAAGAGAAAAAATAATATTATGAGCAATGAAATGTTAATTGTCTGGGTAATATTTCAAAGCCATAGTCAAGTATTCAAAAATGTTGGTTGTTATATGATCATTGATAGGTATATATTTAATAACTTTTTTAAATGTGTTTAATTAATTTTTCCTCTATTTTTTACTGAATATTAAATACTAATAACTAACTCGTATTATAATAACTAAAACTTAAACAAAATTAAAGTAATAGTTAGTTAAATAATATTAATTCATATTTTTGATATCATAGACATATAAAAAATAATAATAATAGATTGATGAAAATTATGATATAGAAACTAAATAAATGTAATTACCATAACTGATAATACAATATGAAGTTTGTAAAAACTATTCATTAATGTAAATAACCCTTAAAAAATAAACATAGTTAAAAAATTCAGCCAAAAATTATAAAAAAAAAGTTTATGTTATTTATTTAATTTTCTTTTACAACTCTGAAAAAAAATGAAAAAGAAAAGTTTAAAAACAAAATTGCTCACTTATTTATTTAAGGATCATAAAAATACTTGGAAATTATTAAAAATAAAATTTGTTTTAAAATATTTTACAATCAAAAAACTGACACAGTGACACACGTCTGATATTGAAATTATTATGTCTTTTTTTTTATTCAATTATGAGAAATTCATATTTATGTTTTACACAATAGTATTACAAATCGATCCAATATAATAACAAATACATATAATATAAGTTTATATGATTTTAAATTTTGTCTATGAAAATATTTTTAATGCTCCCAGTTATCTATAGATCAAGTGTACCGGAACATATTATATTATGATAAAAACATAAAAAATTAAAAATTGGTCGTTTAAAAAAATCAAATGTTTTTTTTTTTTAATCTTAATGAACCACTATAATTATAATTTTAATGCATTTATTTATTGCAATTCGTATAATTTTTTTTTTTATTTTTTTTTTTTTTTTATATCTTGCAATAATTAAAACCTTTTTTTATATATTTAGTTATTATTTCTTTGAATATTATACTTATCACCAATCATCGTCTTACAATAATTATGTAATTAAAAATAGTTATTTATTGAAATATTTGTCTCTGTCTCAAACAGTAATAATCAGATCTCCTGAAAAAAATAGTGAAATATCTGAAGTCTGGATCATATCCTATAACCGCGCTTAATTAATTCAATATAAAATATGATAAAACTAGTATGAAACAATTACAATACAAATTACTTTTTATATTATTATGAATACAATAATTCACAATATCTATGCTAAGAGTTATCATAAATAAACAGCCGTTATTATTATTAAATTTGTTTAATCTTTTATTAAATATAACCACTAACTCTAAGATTATAATCTGGCAATAAATATTATACCAAAATAATTATAAACTAGCAGTTGTGGTTAACTTCGCAATAGTGTAAACTTTGTATGTTAATGCTTGTATATGGAAAACAGCACAAACTGAAACCAATATTGGCTTGTAAATAAAATATTAATATACTTTATCAAGCTCGTACAATATTTTAGTAAGCCTACACATCAAACAGAAAACTTAAGATTCGTTATTCGGTTGAAGATAAAAAATATAAAAACTAAGGTTTGGTTTATATCTAAAGAACAAAAAATCTTAATAAAGGCTTTTCATAAAATTGTTTGTCTTTTATCTTGTTTGTATGAAGTTTAAATATGTTTATTATGTAATAATAATAAAAAAATAAAAAATTGTTTTACTCAATTTATTCTAATTATGATTACTTACCAATGACTAATACAAATATAATAATAATATTTACTTATAAAATTATATAATTAGTAGAAAATTAATTTAACCAGTTTTCAAATTACTCATCAATTTGAACCTATAACAGGTTTAAATTGGAAATCTTATCGATAGTTAAACGTTAAATTATTTATTTATATTCAATCGATTTATTTTTTAAAATATAAAATTAATAGTATTATTTTAAACTAAAAATTGAAATAGTGTTTTACGATTACCTATAAAATAAGAGGTACAGATAATTCGTAGTGTAATCTCGAACTTATTATAAGATGGATATGTATAACTAATAACTTGATTATAACTTAACGATCCTCATCCCTTGATTATTCTTGAAAATATGATAGATTTTGTAAAAAAAAATTTTAAGTTTTATATATATTTTTATTTTTGTACCTATAAGTAAATAATAAGAAAAAATAGTGAAATACTATTCATTTTTTATATTTTATAACGTATATATTGTTAATAAAACATACTTTTTGAACTCTTCTATTTTATGTGATGTTAAACATGAATAAAAAAAATAATAAAAACATTATATAGTTATACACACATGAATCAACTATTTAATTATCACGTACTCATTATATAGTTTTGGTATCAGAATTTTTAGTATCAAACTTTTTGTTCGTTGGATATTTTCACTACGAATTTTTCACCCTAATAACATTTTATGACACGTATATTTTAATATCCATATAATATTACGTATACGATAATAATTGCATTGGTCATTATCATTCATCAACAGCACACGTGTACTCATAAGTGTCGTTATTGCAGTTATAAATATGAATATATATATATATATATATATATAACTGAATATTGGTAATAGATAAACGATATTTTAAGTGATATACAAATACAACGTGATGTGACGACGAGTATCCCAAAAACGATGATACGTTGTTTTGTGTCTAAACACCAATGGGTCTCTTGACGGATATCAATATTATATTATATTTGGGCAAACAATAGAAATTGAGATAAATAAGCCGGAAGGCGGCGATAAAGAATCGCAAGACTGACAGTTCGGAGTGTGCAGTTTGTCAGAATTTATATCCTCAGATAAACATTAAAAGCTCGCTGCACGAGTCACGCGTGGACTAGAGTTAAGAAAACCCATTCGAAAACTAGATGTGGTTCCGCTCGCCAACGTCTCACTGCAAACCCATACGTGAGTACAATACGCATACATAATAATATTGAGTATACGTATACACTTGTCCTCGTTCTAATGTTAGAGTGAATAACAAAAAAAAAAAATGTTGTACATAAATGTACAATGTACATATATTATAATGTATGTGTGAAAAATTACACAATATAATATATTATATGGTACGTGCTCACCAGGAAATTAATACACGCTTGATGGGCATGCAAGTGAGGCGCGGTGAAGAAATTGAGAAGGGGAGAAAAATCGTGAAAATATATATAAATATATTCTACACGTAATTCTCTGCACATAAATTACCGTTTGTCAGGCCAAGGGGAAATAAAATAATAATAAAAGCCAGAGAAAAGCCGTACAAAATAATATCGCACCGCATGAGCACCGAATATCGTTCTGTAAGTAATCTGCTCGTGCACTTCAAGTAGACGCCGCTCGTATTATATGGGCACGAGGAAAAACCCCATAGAAATGCAAATCGTACGTCGAAATTAATTTCCCCGAAGTATTTATTTGTATTTTTCGATTGCTCGCCTATACTTACCTTGTAGGTGTTTCAAAAACCAATCGATACGGTTTCGTACACGCAGAAGAATTTGTTCACGATAACATAATATAAGGCGACACCCTTTACGTTTTATTTATACTATAAATATAATAAAATAGGTAAATAATAAGTTTTATTTTGAAAACAATCAAATGCAATACATTTGAACTATTGATGAATTTTAACGTCTTTATTATATTGAGGTATTTTTCTTTACAACAATAATCGCTATTTCAGACGATCATTTTTTGAAATTTAAAATCAATATTAAGTAGAACCTTATCAATAGTTTTATGTATTTTATTTTTCTGTTTTTATATTATTAACGTTTAATGTTTCTTGAACTAACAAAAAGGACTACACAAACTATGAGTTTTTCAAATAATTGAGAACATTACATTAACAGATAAGTTTTTGATAGTACGTATTCAACAACGCACATTTATATTATCAAATGGCTTGCGTATCGTCAACGTATGATCATAATTACACAAGTACCCAAACGTATATCATCGTTAAAATATAGTTTTTTTTTTTTTTTTTTTTATTCGACGAAATATGCAGTTTAATTACACACCTATTTGTAAAAATTTGTGTACAACAATGACATCGCAACATTCCAAAAAGCTAGTATATTAAAACATATTGATTTATCTCAAGTTCACCAACACCTGAATTTTCGATCTACACATAAAACCAGTTTTTAACAATTTCTAAAAAACGCTCAATTTTCCGATAGCGATAATAATACGTACTACGTGCTTCTTAGCATATAATAAAAATTCAATACTATTGTAGTATGTTAATTTATCTTATTTAAATTAATCGTTTGGAAGCTTTAAATCTGGCAGTTAATTATCAGTGATAATTTATCACACACTTAATATTTATATATTTGTAAATCAGATTAAAAACCAACTGCAAAACTTTGAATTGGATATTTCATCTCAAAATAGGGTTAGTTCAAACCAAAACTTAAATTTATATAAGCTCGAAAAATTGTTAACAAAATTTAAAGAAGGATAACTACATGACATAGTATTATTTTTAATTATATTATATTTTTTATGCATATATATATATATATATATATATACACATATCAATATATGTATGTATATGTATTATAGACTCTTTTTATTTTTAATATTTTTCGTGTTATTTATTTATTTTTTAAATGTGAATTACTTTGATTGATAAAATGTAATTTTAATATATTTATTAACGCATATAAGTATATCATCATTATAATTTAAAATAAAATGAGGTATATTACTTGTAGACAATTGGGTGTCGGCGAATGTGGAAATTACTAATATATAAATCTGCTATAGGAAATAGGGACCTACATAAATATTACGTAAATTAACTAGCAATTAGCATAACCACGTTTTATTCTATCGACACATAATTAGTTAATATCCTCTCTGCATATAGTTCTCGCAATTTTCATCAATACTAATACAAACAAAATCTCTATACGACTTCATACCCGTACCTAAACGTATTTGTATATTCGTACCACACAATCTTCCCAGCCAAACATAAATGCAATGCATGCACTAAGAAAGTAATTCTGCAGTTAATTATGAAATTCAATAAATTAAATAAACAATGCTTAAACGACGGTAAAATATTCTGATCTACTGAAATTTTAGTACTTAAAAAACATATTATTTGGAAATTTTCTATGCAAAATCGATTTTTTGTGATTCAAATACCTATAGTATATATCATTAACCTAGAAACACATAGAAATACGCATATAATTGAATAGTGATCAAAATATAAATTCCAATACTAACAATTTTAATTAACTTAAAGTAATATTCAACTCCTTACCTAAATATCTATTACAAATTTGATAAATATTCGTTAAACATAAAATGTATTAACCTTGTAAGGGACAACCACTTCTTTTGTAAAACGGATTAGAAAAGCTGTTGAACTGATTCTTTGAAATTTTAAAAGTATAGGAAACGTAAATTCTAAGTCCTTTTTCTGATTTTTGAATCTCCTTACAACACAAGTTAGTTACGATGCGACATCACAGTCATCCCATCTTATTCAACCAAAACCCATAAAACCTACTAAGAAATCAGTAAATAATAAATCAAATCCTTCAGCTTCGATAATAAATAAATTAACTAATACCAACTAATTTTTTTATTGACCTATTTATATCAATGTTACAATACATAGTAACTCTACTCACGTCTATTTTCAATAGTTTTTTCCATGAATCTTTCAAAATAAAAATTGAAAATACTAAATGACTCATTAATATTAAACGCACATATTATCTTTCTAGATATCTGAAAAGGTATTCTAAATCACACTAACAAGTTAAGCCTTAAAAGTGAATAATACAAAAAAATCTGACATTTAAAAAAAAAATGATTTAATGAAAATTTGAAAACTTAAACGTTAACGAACCACAATTTTAATTTAAGTGACACGCCTGGTAAAGAGTATCAGCAAACACCGTAAACAATACCAATCACCAGCCACATAAAAGAGATGTAGCGTGTGAATACAGCACTAAACAAAGAATACGTGGCAGAAAACTACAGTTTTCTGTTTACTGAAAATGATAAGAAAATATTACGATATAATTTATACAGTTTACTCAAATAAAATGAAATTACCACCTGTACTTACCTAGACAATATATCTACTCAAAATAAAAGCTTAAACTTTCAATATTAAACCCTTACAAAACAATTCAATGTTCTACTTAAAAGGTCTACATAAACAAAATAATGATAACATAAAACAAAATATTTCAAGTAATCACAAAACAAATTCACCGTTTTATATTATTAATCAAATTAAATCGAATTTTAAATAAAATTAAAAATATAATTAGGTTTGTTCAATATTCGCTTAGTTCTTAAATTTCTAAAAAAAATATTTAATTAATTGATTATAAAATTAGTGTTAAGCAAAGTTTTTTTAAAATAATGTAAAAAAATATTGCTTTTCTTTTTAACTGAAATGTTTTAAAAAAAATAAAAATATAAGTTTTAGATTCTAAAAATTTAATTTACATCTGATGTCGATTCCTTCTTAAGATGTGAATTTATTAAATTATTTAATGCATTAAATTTGATTAATATACAGTGTGAACTTTATAATGTATAACATTTTTTTTGTCTTTGGGGA
Organism: Melanaphis sacchari; assembly: GCF_002803265.2. Lineage (NCBI taxonomy): Eukaryota > Metazoa > Arthropoda > Insecta > Hemiptera > Aphididae > Melanaphis > Melanaphis sacchari. Next base: position 2,298,664 of record NW_020271162.1, on the reverse strand, counting down.
AAAAAAATTAAATTTTAAGAAAATATATTAAAATGTTGATAAAAATACAAGTTATTAATAATATGGTATAATTATAGTTGTTTTTTGCAGTCTGATTTTGATATTACACTCTTTTGTTAACAATCAACTTGTGATAATTTTATCATAATCATTTTTGATTATTGATCCAACAAATTATTTTCATTTTTTTAACTTTAAAATACTGAGTCATTTATTTACATTCAAATTTCAATCAAAATTAAATAGAATTTTAAAGTATTTTAATACTTTAGTCAGTGTTCAAATTTCAAGAGAACGCCTCATTCTTCTGAAAAATCGCTTCAAATTAAAAACAATTGTTTCATATTTAATAAAATTAATGGTGTTTGCATTTTAAAAATACACTACTGCAATATATAATATATAAAAAATAATGAACGACTAATTTAAAGTTAGTTTATAATCAATCAACAGATATTATAAAATTATTGTTTCAATAATAAATACAAAATATAAAGAATTTAATACGTCCCTGTACTAAAATATTTAATGAATACGCATAATTTTTGGTAGACAAATTCGTGAAAAGTTAGAATTTATTGCATGGATATAAAAAAAAAAAATCATTTGAAACTAGTACTGCTTGTGACTTGAATATTAAATATTCAAGGCTAAACTATTCTCGTCTAATTAAAGATATTTATGGCATTCTTTCTGAGGCTTTTGACACTTTAAAATCGAAGAAAAAAATATCATTTCTACTGCCACTCTCCACAAATTGGTATTAGTGCTGATCGCACTATCTATCAACAAAATTACAATAAATCATTGTGTGAAGGACTCGAGTCTCATAGATTTAAAGACAAACCTGATTTGATAATTAAATATGTTAAAGGCGCTTTGACTATAGTTTTAAAATATAATTTTCCAGCTAACCATTTAGAACATTTTTTATTGTAAATATTTTATATCGTAATGTCTGTGGTCCTCTAACAAAGTTATTTTTTTTATACATTTTCCTATTAAATTTAAATTATTATATAGTTTTTTTTAAACAAAACTTAGGTAAAAAATGATATATTTGATGTGGAACTCGGTTATTATAATAAAAATGTTTATAGAGATGATTAATATTTATCTTTTGGGAAAAAATGTGATAGAAGAGCTTTAATTGATGTTTGTAATAAAATCTAAACTGAAATTTTGTGTTCCAACAATTATTTGCATGAAACAATGTTTTAAAAAAATAGGATTCAAAACAAAGCTTAACTTTTCGCATATTTTTGCAAGTGTTTGAATCTGATTCAACTAATTTGTTAGAGCCCAACAAACTATTAGCAATCTCGCTAACAGTAATCTTAACTTAAGTACTTGATCATTGATAAAAATGAGTATTTACATTCATTAGGTATCTACTCCGCTACAGGTCTATATAATAGTTAACCTAACTTTGGGGGGTCGGTATTAATATATCCTCTACATTTAATGTTCAGCAAATTTTAAATATAAAGTTACTTTTTTGACGCATGGAAAATGTAATTTGTGACGCTGGTACATGAATCCGGTGACAAAGATAATTTATTATCAAATAAAATCTAAAAAAGTAGCTTTAATCATCTCTTTTTAAGTCTTAATCATCATAGCTTTAGACCAAAAAAAAAAAAAAAATGTCTCTCTACAAATATTTTACGTTATCAATCTAATATGTTAACATTCTATATCTGTGTAAATAGACATTTACACAGACTTCTAAAAAACTTTCGATGAGGTTAATCACAAATAACTTCTCATTAAATTAACTAGTTTTAGTTCAGTGGATAATTTTTTAATTAGATAGAATGTATCTTAATAATCTCAAAAAAAAAAAACAGTGAAAAAATAGTCTCATTTTATTTCCAAGTATCTAAGTGTGACTTCCAGTGTACCACAAGGTTCTCACTTGGATCCTTTTTCATTCATTCTATTTATTAATTAACTACTCTCTATTCTAGATTATTTAGTACATTTATTATTATTCACCGATGACATAAAAATATTTTCGTTTGTTGAATCTCTTTTTGACGCATTACGTCTACAATCTAATCTGGAAAATCTTATTATCCAGACTAAACAAAATTGCTTACTATTAAATATCAATGAATATAATGTCATAACTTTCACTCGTTTTCTTAACCCTTAATTATTCAATTTATCATACCTTGCTTACAAGAATCAATTTTATCAGAAATCTTGGAATTTTACTTAAATGAAATATGTCTTTCTCATCACATATTTCATTTTATCACTAATAAAACTTTAAAATTTTAAGTTTTATTTACAAAAACACTAAAAAATCCAAAAATAAAAATGTTTTAAAAGATTATATTTGTCAATCAACTATCAAATAAACCAATATCATCATTTATTTTCGTCCGTCATCAAACATATCATGTATCAGAACATACCAATAGGTCTATACAACTGTATTCTAGGTGAAGCACTTTTATAGTTATCAAGAATTTAAAACACTAAAAATGTATGTATAATATTATTTTCATTTAAGGCTTAAAACATATATTACGATGTGTTGTTTATTTAATATCAAAGTACTATTTTTTATATTTAGAGAAAATACATCAGTACATATTAATATTACACAATATACAGAACTAATATTTAAGTTTTATTTATCAGTAGTTGTTTTCGATTTTAGCAAAATGATAAACGTATTGATTTTAAAATTATATATGGTTTTTTCTGTTGGTCATCAATTTTTAACACAGTAAAAATACTTCGCTTTTCAAGGATTAATCTATTTTTATTGCTAAGTGACATATTTTAGAAATCTATGTTATTAAATTTTGAGTTTTCATGTTTATATAACATGTCATAAATGTATATTAATATAATAATTAAATACTTATCTTGTAATATAGTAAATAATATATTTTCGGAAAAAAATTTATCAACTAACCGCAATTCTTAAAGTAAAATTAATAACTTTAATATCAAAAAAAAAAAAAAACATAATATCGTAAAATATACTCAGTAATATATTAAGTTGAATCGTTTAAAATCGTTAGAATCGCATATAATCGTTTTTCTTGTAAAAGATGCATCATTGAATTTAAATTTAACACATTCATAATAGTAACCCACTCGACACTTAATATACAACAAGTAGCCATTAACCAATTTTTTTTTATTTATTTGTTCATATTAAGTATATTGTTGCATGGTTATATTTTATGATATTCATTTTCATCGTGATTACAATCATAAAAATAATTATAATTTATAACAAATATAAAAAATAAATTAATTATTTTCCACTGTTACGTTAGAATTACAAATTTTCATATTTAGTTCAAACTAATAATTTAAACGTCGACTATAATTTAGTCTTTTGTATATTTTTGTATATTATTAAAAGTTTATTTTAACTATAGTCTTAGGAAACTCTCGTTCTTTTATACTTTTTTTTTTTTTTAAACAAATAAACTACAAGTATTCATAATTTATTGCAGCACGCAAATGTGCATTTATTAAATTAGTGTTTTTTTTTAGTTGAGTGTCTTGGAAAAATCTTACAAATGTATTTTCATGACGTGTCTTGGAATAAAACTGTCCTGTTTTAAATAAAGGTTATTTAAATATTGGTAAGAACAGAAAAACGTTTGAACGATTGATAAATATAGTATAGATAATGTAAAATATTCTAATGCATGCACATTTCAATTATTGGACGTTACTCACTTCAATTAGTGCCCGAGTGGAAAATATTGACTAGAAATAGTGAAAAAGGATTATAAAAACGGAACATTTTTTATATTTATTAAATGTTATATGTGGACGAATAAACTACTACGATTAAGCTAAATTGTTCAATTATGATGATATTTTTATTGTATTATTTATTTTGTTTAAAAAAATACGTAAAATAGTAAAGACCAATGAAGATATTTACCTTTTTAGTTCTGTAAAAATTAAATCGTTCAGAAAATTATAAAAATTATAAATTTTTAATTTATTTATAATCAAGAATAAAGCCACCATAGCAACAGATAACATTTTTTTTTTATTATTATTATTTGTAAATTGATTCATACGTCATATTCTACCCATTTGGCAATACATATAATCTGCCAATTATTTAGAAAACTAGATCGATGATAAAATAATAATGATAGTCAGTGAACAACTCTAAAATAGCTGAGTTATAATGGCCTAGTTACATTCTCTGTATGTATAAAAACCAAAAATTAAATATCATAACATATTTGTGTTAGAAAAGAATAATATTGAAATCGTTAAAATTTTAAAAATAACTTAAATATATAAAAATATGAGATAAATTAATTAGTGAATTATCATACTATAGTATTATTACATTCTAAATAGTCTAAAAATTAACATTAAAATAACTATCCAATAATATTATCAACTTTGTACAAACCATTTATTCAGTGTGAAGGATTTATACTATTAATTTGAAGTGTCAAAACATGAAATCATTCCTCACAAGCAATCAATCAATTTAAGTCGCCTTTCAACGTCACTGTGTTTTATGTTTTTGTGGCTACATTTTCTATAATATTTTAATACATATAAGCAAACATAATATATTATACGTGTATGCCATATATGTTTGTGTGTGTCTGACTTCTACTTAATGGGCTGGTTTAAGAAAAAAACAATTTGAAAAATCTGACTAAAATTTTACAATCATAAGTAATTTAAATATTAATACATCATGCTATATTATTTTGTGTTCAAATTTATTATATATATAACAACTATCCAAGTGAATCACTTATGTAGTTATTGAGATTCACTAAATTCCACAGCAGACATTCTAATCCATCGATTAGGTTATATAAAAATATCTGCCAATATTTTATGCCTATAACCACGTAATCTAGACGTACTATCGATAGGTAAATTAAACCAGGTATGGTGATAGGAAATAATAATTTTTCTAAATAAAAATGTTTGTTTAAGTATAATACCTTCTATAATGGACATTATACATTCTTAAAATATATAATCGTCAATTAATGATTCTATTTTCAATATATTATATCGAACACAAAATTACATTTAACATTCGAAATAATTAATGTGTTTTTAATAAATTATCTTCTTCCAGTATCTAAAAAAATTTATTGGATACTAAAAAGTATCTATAAACCATGATTAATTAATATGATGATATTTAGATTTTTTTTCTGATCGTTTTCGTTTGTTGATAGAAAATATAAATAATATTTATGTTATTTTATTTATTTATCTAAAATATTAATAAACTTGTATTATAATTTAGAAAAAAATAAAATATATTGAAAACACTCACATGCTCACATATTTCATGAAATATTTTATAAATTAAATTCCTATTTAAATTATTTGAATATTAAGCTGTTTCCTATAATTTAGAAACACGAATTACAAAATTTTTTTACATATAGGTACGTTTTTAGTATTCAATTTATAAACATTAGACATAATAATATCTTGTGAATTCAGTTAAATATTTTAACAAATCTAGAATAAATGATATGTTATAAAAGAATTTTAATTCTAATTATTCCAAGAATAAATTTATAAAATAGGTATCATTAAAACAAAAATGTCTTCATCATTAAATATTGTCATACAATTTAACAAATAACGTTTATTAAATTGTTTTCAACTAGTTTAAAACTTGTTAAACCATTTAACATAATTTTACGAGTATATTTATGGACCTGTTTACTGATAATATTTCATTTGAAATCACTTAAGAATAATATTCTCTCGATATGTATTATAATGTTAAAGTTTGATTTATATTTATATTTTTATATTTCAGCACTTCCGCGACCTTAAATTCAATAGTAATTAGCTAATCAGCTTATAAATTAACTAATTTCATCACATCTGTTTTATCAGTATATATTATAAAACTACTAATACTATAGGATTAGATATAATATTTTAAGTACATTTATTTGCTTCTTTTTAATACTATCTAAAATATTTCAGTTTTATTTTATCTTAAAATTAAAAAAAAAATACATATTAGTTGCAATTAATATTCAGCTAAGTAGCTTATATTTAAATTAAAATTTATAATAACTACAAAAATCGTTGATAAGTTTTCAATATAATTTTCAAATTTTTCAACATGAATTTTTAATACTCGTAATTTAAAGATTACATGGTAAAAACAAAAAAAACACATATATGGTTATTTTTTTCTTGACATAATATCGTTTAATATCAAAGAATAAAGTGTAATGATTATAATTTTATATTCCTGAAAACTTGTTCAAGTTTTGAATTTAGCATGCTCTAATATCTAATTAATATTTCAGGAAATTAACTCTTAACTATTCCAATATCGCTTGTATTTTAATAATTATATTTTCCATCGATATTATGGATATATTAATAATATTTTCGATGTTAAATAATTTACTTTATGATATTACATTTTCTAAGAGATTTTAACAATTTTAAAAAGCATATAATAATATCATACGATAGAAATAAACTTATAAATATGCTGTTTGTTAGTTTAAATTTTAAATATTGAACTATTTCGCATAGTGCAGAACAGTGACAAGTAGGTATATAATTATAATAATTTGCCTGCAAACTTAACAAAAAACGAGTTCTACAAAAATTGACTTAATGTATAGACTTAATTGAAACGAATACTAGTCAATGTCATTATATATTGTTCATTGCTCAATAAAATTTTAGATAGCTTAAACTATACCATATAAATCGTATAAATTGGCCCAGGTTGTTGCTTTTTTTATTATTGCAGCTTATGAATACATTATGAATTATAAATTGTATATGTGTACTAACACGCATTGTAAATCTGTAGTAATGATAGAATAATTAATATTTCGAGGATAATAGCTTTTTTGAAAAATATGAAACAAAATTTATAAAAGTAAATTACACACATAGAATAATAACACATTTATGTCTCCGATCAGAATCTAAAATTAATTGTGGGAAAATAATTTTGAATTAGACACTACTTCTATATTATTGTAACAAATCTATACATAAATCGTTGATACCCGACACTACAAACGTCTGAAATAAAAATTTAAACGTCGAAATAATTTGAATAGTTAATGAAAACAATGTATTACAATTTCATGTTTCTAAGATTAATCAAATTATAAAATAACTAATTTAATTTAAAATAATAAAACATAATAATATTGATTAGTTGTGTATGATAGATATTTATCTATTAAATTAAAACAAGAAAAAACATTCTTAAAACACGAAAAGCGTAGTAGGTTCTAGTCGAAAATGATCAAAAATTTTTGTAAGTCATAAAATCTAATTTAATAAGAGTCCAAATGCATAAATGAGTCGTTATTTGTAAAGAAATATATTTAAAAATACATTTTAAACAACATTTTTACATACTAAAATAATTTCTTTTTGTTACACTAAAAACGATAATATTTTTTTAATACAAAACGTAACAACGAAATACTCAGAATTTCGAATTTTAAGATCAAATAAAGATATATAGTATGATATTTTTAAATTTATCATATAACCATTACTTATATACAAAAAAAAAATATTTATAAAACAATCAACTTGAATAACAACAAATTTTCTAATCAGTTATTTTTTAAAAATAATATTTTAAGCAAATCACATTACAATTATGTGCAGCAAAAAATTGTTTATAATATTTTTATACTATGACAAATGTTAATGTACTTGTAGAATAAACAACGTTATTGGGTTGGAGATATAGTTTACGTAGTTACTCATTTGTATTATTTCAATGTTATAAAAAAAATGTTTAAAATTGTAACCACTTTTTCTAATTTTCTAGACTACTAAGACAAAGATTACTTATATTAAACTAAACATACAACGTATAGTATATTGTTTTATGTAAACTATCAACAAACAATTCAACGATTTACGTTTATTGTTTAACGACCCAATTATTTCTGATGATTTTTATCACCCACGTTATCAAAAATATTGTTATTAGAAACATGATGTTTTATTCTGAATATGCGAATGCAGTTTTCTTTAAAACAATAATTATCTAACGCACTAATTTGTAAAAATAAGATTCCACAATTATTATTTACTGAACAGTAAAGAATTATAATTAAGCAATTAATGGACCTTAAACGTTTATCGATATCTACACTATTGCATTACTGCTATCAAAATGGCAGACAACAAATAATTCGCTCACAAAACACATTTCAATATCACACAAAAATACCGATCTTGTAAATGTAGATAGCTTAGGATATGTGATAAGCTAGGAATGTTTTGTTTTAATATAATCAAAATATATCACACATTTTACTAGAACGTTTTGAGTTTTGAATAAATTCTTCAATTTGGGTACAAAAAATGTCTGCGAATATCGTTGATACTCAGTTTAAATACTTAAAACGCCCAAACGTATTATTGTATAGTAAGTATATTTAATGTCTTTTAAGACTTTTTCCTCTGAATTTTTTTTTTTTTTAAAGGGTTGAGTAGTAGTCGATAAGTCTCCTAATTATAAGTATAATATGATAATCAATAGGTAATCAATACGTTGATCTGAAAAATAATATAAATAATATAGTTTTATTATATAATTATGTATTAATTATATCAATTTATGTTAGCTACTTCCCCCTTCACTATTTTTAAATCTTTAATATGGGTTCTTGATACATATTTCTTTACTTCTATAAAATGTTCAATTCACCACGCCTCTGCTGATATAAGCCATTCTGCAGAATATTTTTTCTTATGAAATTATTACCATTTAACTATGTATACGTTGAATTTTACGAGTATATTATGTACATCTATCGGTAAAATTTTTTTTTACAATTGGTATCTTATTTAAACAAAATAAGCTAGGTATATCATAAATATTTAACTTTATACTTTATAAGAAGTATTATAATGATATGATAGCCAATGATTTAAATCTTTTCAAAAAAAAATGTCGATAAGATAGTATTATTTTAATAATATATACTCTATATTTTTAAAGAGGATTATTTAATACTTACTTACTAATTTATAAGACAATAAAATAAATAAATCTTTTTTTTTACCAATTTCTGTAATTTGAAGATTATATTTTAACTTAAAAACATTATGTCCCCGTTAGATAAACTCAGTCATCTTTTCTTAGTAATAGAAGTGATTAAAAATTGTATTATATTACAGTATTATCGTTAATGCAGTGAATTATAGGTGTTAGTTAATAAGTGACGTGTGATGCATGCATACTCAAGTACATAGATATAATGTATTATTATACCCGAATTATTAAGAATGATCTCCATTACAGTCATTATAAGACGTGATTAAAAATTAAGACTATAAACGAAATAAAAATGATTTTATTCAAAGATCAATGATAATTTTTGTAGAAAGACAACACGATTTAGTTCGACATCCTCATAATACGTTATGAGTGCCCGATTGATTGGCCACACGTTAAACATAAAATTTCATGAATTGATATTAGTTTTATTTGTAATGTTATTGAAATTTCTACGATAAAAATGGTTTATAGACTTATAATGTATAAAGTATGCATTATATTCTAGATTTACTACACGTGATTTTGATTTCCGACAAGACCATTATCATTCATTGTCAATTACTGGTGCACGTTCACAGATAACGTCCTCCACGCGTATACTATAGTATTAATATATTGTAGTTGAGAGCCACTAAGAGTAAAGTTAACAATACCATACGCCAATCGCTTAGTCGTTTCAACATACATTGTATGATATCAAACTTTTTGTCTTATTTATTGTAATTACCATTACAACTATTACAAATGTGCACTAAGTACAGATTTCTAGAAAATCCACTACTTAGTCTATATTGGAATTGGGAAACTAGATACTTTCGTATAGTATGATGATGACGAAAGCCATAATATTGTGTATATGCACTCATAAAAATTCTTCACCGCCGGAGAATGCAGATAGACGCACGAAATTCATAAACAAACTCGAGAAACATGATGTTTTATTCTGATATAATTTAGTATATACAATAGAATTTCAACAAAATCATTTTATTCTGTAATAGAATTCCAAACTTCGAATAGTCGTATTCGTTATTCAAACGACACATTTTCCAGTGGCTTATTACAGTAGAACTTTGTCCTATATTTATTATCTTCAAACAGTTCACCTGTATATATTTTATCAATTTGTAGATGAAAATTTTAGAAAAAAATGTATTTCTAATATTCTATTTCTCATTAGTTTAAATTTTAAAACCCCGTTATTGGTGGCGTCACTATAATTAGGTACTCGTATATTATATCTAATAATCTCACTAATTACCAATATCGTTTATTTATATTATATAAAGAATTGCAAAACTAGTATATATTTGTGTATATATGAATACAAACAGAAAATTAATTTATGAACTCAAACTAATTATTGAAGTAATATAATAAACCTAAATATAGTTTAAAATACAAAATAAATAGTAATAATAATTTGTAAAATTCAATATATTTTTTCGTTTCTAATATACGTAACAGTTGTGTATCAATCACAGTAACACTAATAATAATATATTCCCAAATTATAAAATGGTTAATGCTAACCTACAGAGTATGGATCCTATACTATAATACATAATATAATTCTTGCACAAATGCATGCCTATTTTAAAAACAGGATATCCACAGGGTTTAATACCCGCTTGTGTGAGAATAATTCAATTTCAGTGAATTTCATTCATAACGAAATTCTTACACAGTGACCAATGTCGAAGTCAAAATAAAGACATTCGGTCAAAATTGGGTTTGATTAAAACATTAAATATTAAACAGGAATCTTTAGTAAATTGGTTTCAATTTATGCAAATATATGGTACGGTACTACGGTATATGTGTGCAAATACCTATTTCTCGGGATCGCAATATATAAATTGATTTTTGATGTCGTCAACCTATACGATAAGCATATACTATATTTATTTTAAACTGAGTGCATTTGCAGTAATAGATAAAAATGTTATTTTCTCATAGTTCCTATATCTAAATTAAGCAACTTTAAAAACGAGAAGTATGGATCATTGATACATTATACTTTTTTTTTCAAGTAATAAAAAGTTTGATTTTTCTATATATTTTAATATTATGTATTTTGATCCACTGAATTATCAATTCACATATTGTTAAAATATTGTACTTTTTTACGATATTTATTTAATTTCATCAATAATTTTTAAATATCTAACTCAATGAATATTTAATGTAATAAATAATTATAATTTTTAATTTTTAAAACCAATCAACGCGTTTAACTTCAAATAAATAATTAAGTAATTAAATAAAACGAATATTTTCTTAGTCGTTCAGCTTTATCAGTAAAATATAAAAACTTTTACTTAGTTTTTAACGAATTTCAAACAATATTGTTTCGTATTGTAACAAAGGATAGTTGTGTTTTTATCTGGTTAGAAAATATAAATTTAAGTAGTGGAAGTCATTTTATATACCTAATCATGATGCTAAATTTTTTTTATGTATCAAATAATTATTAGTCATACACTTTATAAAAATTAAAAACCATAAGCTACATTTAAGTAGGTATATAATTATGAATATTATTTTAAGCTATTACTATGTTAACCTATAAAAAAACTATGATTAAAAAAATGCATTCTAGTAATTCTTCAGTAGTTTTATAACATAATATACACTAATTTCTTACAATTTTCAGGTTTTTATGTTTCGGTCAAGCATATTTAAAAGCTATATTTAACCTTGAAATAACAAAAGTTTTGTATCGATAAATCATCAACTAAATAAACTATAATTAAACTATTTAAACTTAAAATATATATCATAATATCTAACTATTTTTATTATATGAATGTACTATACAGTTAATATTTTTAGAAAAATATATGAGTTAAAGTATGACACCAAAAATGAAGGTTGCCATTTTAAAAGTTAGGTACTGAAAAAAAAAAGAAAAAAATGATCTTGCTGTAATGTAAAAATAAGTCACTTGTATTAAAACAGTAAAACATGAAAAAATCTTCTAAGGCAATTAACATCACGTTAAATATTTACCATGTTATCTATTTTTAGAAATGCATTAAATGTATGCAAATATATGATTAAAATATCTATAGAAATAAATCGTTAAGAATTTTAATATTATAATGAGGATTATATAAAAATAAAATGTTGCCTTAAATGAGAAGTCAAATAATTATTAATACATACAACTAAACTAATATATTCAAGTAAAATAAATCGAAAAAATAAATATTTAAATATCATGGTTATATAATAGTAAAAATATAACTATAAGTTAAATACTTAAGGACATTAGCAGTTAGAAATAATTCATTTATTTAGATGTTTAACACTAAGGTTATTAATGTTATTATATTTCAATTAAAACAAACCAATACAATTTAATTTTCTTAGTACCTAATTTTCGCTTTACTCAAACATTTCACCATATTTTTGGTTGTTTTTCGATTAGTTCAGAAAACTTATGATAAATTACAATATCAATAGTCAACTATTTTATATTAATAAACTATAATTTATAAAACAATCAAAATATATGCTCAAAAATATTTGATCAACTTCTTCTTATATATGAAATATTTTTCGTAGATTGAATTAATGAATTTCTGTAATTTTAATACAACCGACTTGGATGTAGTTAAAACAATATCCAATTCAAATTACTACACCTTTTCATGAAATGCCCACTTCCTACTCATATAAAATAAGTTATTCCTTCAACTGTGAATTATTTAAATTGACTTATTTTATTTAATCAATATTACAATTATTATACGTATATTTATATTTAAATAAGTTTCAAGTTTAATTTTAGTTTTTAAAATAAAAATAAAATAATGATTTGCTAAACTGCCTATAAAATAAACATAAATACAACTTTTTCCTTTATATCATTAAATTAAAAAGATTTTTTATTATTTTATAAAAGCTATTTTAATAACTTAATAATTTAAACAACTTCATAACAAAATTTAATTTCAAAAATAAAATTTAAAATTTGATATTCTTAACAAATATTTATAAAGATAATAGTTTCCAAATGTTCACATAAAATTATATAATATATTCTGTTATACAAAAAGTTTAATATTGTGAAAAATGAAAATATACTCACTCATCTCTTAAGGTTGTAATAAAACTTAGAATGGTTTAATTATCACTTTTTGTTTTATTCACTTTCAAGGTTAGGTTTGGTACATTATGGATACATTTACATATAAT